>NW_024757173.1:0-16017 GCF_018991925.1 Homarus americanus
AACTGGGGTTTCGGCCTCTGATTATTTAGCATTTGCTGAGCATAACTTTCTTTTCCATGACTTACATAAGAGATGGAGGAAATGGCCTGAAGTTGAGAGTTTAGCTTGGTGATTGGCACCAGTTTCCATGAGTCCAAGGTTCAGGCAGACCCCTCTAGAGGCCCATTGATATCAGCAGTAGATGATTAGGGACCCCATTTAACAATCTCTAGGGTGTTGTCATCCTTCTACTGTGATGATCATCTGATAGGGTAATATGTCTTAGAGAATGAGGTTGATTTTATTGAAACCCCTATTAATGCATGATGTTTGCTTGGTTGTCAAGATGAACTAGTATAACATCATAAGTTTCTTCTGAGAAGTTCATCAGATCAAAGATTTGCCTGACTTTGAAAGAAGTCTTTATTCCACGACCATCCTAAAATAATGACTGCCATAGTCTCACTACCAACCAAATTGCAACACCTAAAGGACCAAATGATCGTCAAAAGGTATGGTGTTTTAAAGAATTGGACTAACAATAAGACACACTTCATTGACTTATTGAGTTAACTGGGGCCAACTTATTTTCACAATAGCGGGCAGACCTCAAAGCATACAACCCAATTCCTGTCACCCTACCAGCTCCTTTCCCACTGACTAGAATCAAGTAGCAAACGTCTGGACAAACTAAAGAGGCTTCCAATTCTATTAGCTGAGCCAATGAAACTTCATGAAGTCTTCCCCGAGCTATAAAACCCCATGTCTACTTCATCAATGCTTTCAGTCAACAGATGCCCATCTGATCAAGACTTCCTTATGTCACCACGTCAGTCAATCTGAAAATAATCTTATAAACCACAGGACCCATTGCAATCACCCCAATGCCCAGCTAAATCAGAAAGCTTGTGTTTGACTACGAGGTGGATATAGAGGGAGCTGAGATCCTATAATGAAAAGTAAATATGGTAATTTCCTTTCACCCATTGTCTCGCCAGCTTTTCACTATTATACCGCCATCTGAGAAACGAAAAGTCGAGTAGCTGTTGCCTTCTATCAACTCACGGCAATCATTGAATCAACCACAATTTAATCATCAACAAAGCTATCGATCGGTTTTGAAGAAGTTCTATACCATGTTACAGACTTCCTCAGAAACCAGACTGGTTGCACGTGCTCAAGGGCTGTTCCACCTTCAGTCACTCACCTGTGGCATCCCCAAGGCACCAGATGGTACCAGCTTGCTTATCAATGATGCTCTAAGAGAAACCCCTGCTTACGGAAATGTTCGATTGATTATTGGGATCAAACAACAATTGCCCTAAACTATACCGCCCTCTTCAGGATTATTGAACAGTCTCCAAATTAAAGCCACCAACAACCACGTCACCATCAACCATACCAAGACCATGGTTATGCACATCAACCTCCTCCGACATTGTCCCACCCCTTCCATTACTTTAGGTCCCAACACACCGGGTTGTAGATTCCACAAAGCCTGCATCACCATAGACAACAAACTAAATTAAAACGTCAGTGAAGTTGTCAACCTCCAGCTCGCCTCCACCTCCTCCGCCATCAAGTCCCTTGAGTTCCTGCACCCGGAGCTCCTCAGTGTTTACTCAACATTCATATTCCTAAGCTTACCTATGCCTCCCATTTCCTCCAATGCCACACAACGAACACTAAGAAAAAGTGCAAAGTCTCGGCTCACTGACCCACCATCACGACTCTCTATCGAAATCAGTGAGAAGCTTGCACCATCCCGACACTAGCTCCATTAATCCACCTGAGATCCTCACCCGAGAATTGCTGTAAAATTATCAATAACTGTAATCAACCAGTGTATTCACCCAAATATTACTTTTTACTTTTTTGCACTGTCACTATGTTGAAAAATGCCCTGTAGTCGTTTTCTCCCCACCTAGTTATATATATATCATATTTAATACTTGTATATTATTTAAATCAAGAGACCCATTCCCAATTATGTAACTAGAGTATTTTCACAATTTTTATTATATACACACAATGTCTGGTTGTCTTTCAACTCAACCCAACGTCAGCTAGAGAAGGTACAGATGAGAGTCAGAAACATGTCATGAGACTTCATTCCAGCTACAATAAAACATTCTCGAAATGCCATCCCTCAGGATGGCATCATCTCTCAAGATATAATCACTGCCAGTCCTCAAGTCACCCCACAGTCCAACTACTGAATTATGATCCATAAGAAGTGACTGATAGATATAAGAGCAGCAATCATCTCCATCAATTGTTAAATAATAAACAGCTCCTGATTCATGTACTGTACAGCTCCCAAATGTATTTAATTGCATGTTATGTCTAAATCACATGTAAGTTGTATATTTTCAATACTGGTTGCAACTTATTAACAAAACCGTTTATTATTATTATTATTATACACACACATTATGAAAAAATAATATATACACAAAAGAATAGTGTCCTCAGTTAATCTAACACAATTCATTAGAGGGTCGCTCACAACTGTAATTTCGATAACCTAATCCATTGTTCAATGGGATATTGGGTAATCGGTTACAGCTCACCTAAAAGTACATACAAAGCAAAAAAAAAAATGCAGTAAAGTACACTAACTTTGAGGTGTGTATGTAGAAGGTTCCTGGTTGATGATGATGATGGGAATTAGAAGGGGGTGGAGGAGAACGGAGAAGAGGAAGGAATGGGGATGGAGGAAAAATCACCTTCAGGGGACCCATGCTTGATAACCGGCCATTTCACCAAATAAAATTTAAGTCTAGGTGTAATCTCAAGATTCTTTATTTAAATCAACACTGCACTGCTTATATATTATCAATATAACTAAATTTCAGAATGACCAATTATTTCAATGAAAAATGCAAAAACATTCAAGACACCAACAAATAGATGCTCACCCACTGTCAACAAAGCCCAAGTGATGCCTCTGGCTGAGTCACATCTGATGGCAATATAAACTAGTTCCCTGTATGATATACATTTACAACATGATAAAGTTAAATAAATGTTAAATGACTAATATTAATATAAAAATGCAAAAATATTAAGGAGCACAACTTTGATATTTTACTCCACTGGAAATGAATGTAAACATAGAACAGATTACTGAATTGGCAGACTCAGCTCCATCAGCTGATGCTCACAACAAAAACGGATATTTGCAAGGATTTCATTAATCGATTTTTGTTCGTTAACCAATTGAAAGTTTCTATGGAAGGTAATGCTAACCAAGGACCACTGTCGAGCAGGACACAACAACGCACTACAACTGTAACTTTGCTATTTGAGTATAAAGTCATACAAATCCTGAGAAGAATTACAAAATATATAACTTATTAAAGAAAAGCAAGAAAAACACATGAGAAACACTGAACAGAACTTCCAAAATGTTGATAACTTACGGGTGGTCTGACTAACCTAGTGCTGATTAGAGACAGGCATAGACCAGCGGCACTTTTTACCCACAATGCACAGCTCGGTGAAGTCACTGTTGTAACATATACGATCATCTAAAACCTCCGAATGCGCCACGTTCTCGACGAACAGCAAACAACAATTATGGTTATTTGTAATATATGGGTGTCACCAGCAAAGCTCAAATCCCAAGCAGAGAGCACATTAAGTAGTACAGATAGATAATTGCCCGCAAGCCTCTGATTAAATAAACATCACATTAGGCTAGCCGAGAACTGTGTGAAAAAGAGTTCATATTTGTTTTGTATCTCTTAATTCTGGAATGTCGTCGATATCCCAGTGTCGACAGAAAGGCAAGACATTCATATTGCTATATGTATTATGATTTTGAACTCGGCTAGTAATCTAAAAGATCACGCTTGCCTTGAGGATGATCGACTACTTAATGGTGGCTATTAATGCTACTTTATCTACAATACATGGTTTCATTCGATTTAGTGTTATACTACCTATTGGTAATTTTATTGGTTTTGCAAGGACTGCTTTGTCACGTAAACAAGGAAATTACCTAAACAACATCCCCTTCTAAAGTTATAGGTCCCCAGTTCTATTGAGAACGAGGACATCTGTGAGACTACCTGATCAGACTGTGCTTATAGACTCCAAGTGAAAACCATTCACTCAGACATTTCACTCAGACACACAACATCTGTTCCTTCACCCACATTTGGCAATTGAAATGTGATTCTAGTTAGTTCCTGGTTATAACCATTGTACACCAGTTGACACAGCAGGTAAATACAGTTTTGCCATCCTGAATGTCCTTGAGCCTGTTGAGCCAGTTATTACTACCTAACACCAGAGATAAGCAATATGATGAAGTTTACATTATGGAGCAAGTTTTAGTTATAGCGTATGGTGTATTGGCTGAACGTTAATGTTGTTCTGCTTTAGTGTGGAAAGACCAATTAACCCATCCACTGGCAAAGAGAATGCATTTACTATGTAGAAATATGCCAGAAAAGCTTTACTGACCTAGAAAATGGATTAGCAGTGTTGTCACCCCGGCTGCTTATTGGATTCCTGACACACTTGACAGAGGAATATCTGTAGGTCTTATTGGCCACTTATTTGGAGGATATCGTCACTTGAGTTCATTGAACGACACTAATGAGATAACTTTGGCACAGGCCTCCGGTTCATGTCAAGGAGAACTGATTGTTATCTATCCTCGCTGGTATAGTCAACACCACTTTGTTTAACGCGCAATTAATGAGCCGGTGATGGAAGCGTTATTTTCTTGCACCTGACACTATCCTAGATCGTGTTCTGACACGTCAGATTCTCGGCTGTGTCCTTGTTTCGCCGGTTTGCAAGCTCTTGCTTCATGCGCTGTAGGTTCTGCAATCTTCTGTATTGTGTATTAAGAACATAAGAACATAAGAATGGAGAAACTGCAGCTGGCTTTGTTCCCATACTGGCAGTCCCATTACACCTAACCCCTTGCTCATATTGTAGTACAGTACACACCATTTATTCGAGGCCTTTAGTTTGTAGGCATTTTATTTGGTGTAGTGACCTTTTAGACTTTTGGTTTAGTCGGACACTCTGGATTTTTAAACCAGGAGAATCCTTTTCTTGATCTTTGCTGTGCTAGATGGGTTTTGTCCATTTGTCCTTCAAACCCAAAAAATTTTCTGTGGCATGTCCCTTATATTTTATTTATTTATTTTTTTTATGAGGATTAGCCCAACCCGGCACAGGTCACGACCCACATTGCCGGGGCAAATGTACAGTGGTCCTCGGTTAATCTACATACCTGTTTCCAGGTCGTTCGTTAACCAAAATTTAGTTAATCGAATCCATTGTTTAATGATATTGGAATTGGTTCCAGCTCACATACAAAGTAAAAAATACCAAAGTACACTTACTGAGGTGTGTATGTAGAAGGCTCCTGGTTGATGATGATGATGGGAATTAGAAGTGGGGTGGAGGAGAAGGAGAAAAGAAGGAAGTGGTATGGAGGAGAAACCACTAAGGGACCCATGCTTGATGCCTTCATTTCACCAACAAAATTTTAAGTTCACTAGGTGTAATTCAAGATTATTTTATTTAAATCAATTTAAATCAATTTTATTTAAATTTTATCAATATGTTAACTAAAGTTCAGAATGACCAATAATTTAATGAAAAATGCAAAAATATTCAAGACACAAACAAAATGGCTCTCTTGACATTAAACAGCCACACTGAACCTGTACTGCATATAATATTATCAATATGTTAAATAAATGTTAAAATTACTAATAATTTTAATGTAAAACATTCAAAAATATTAAAAAGCTCAAATTTATTGATACAAGGTATTTATTCCATTGAAATGAACTTAAACTTAGAACATTACTCGATTAAGACTGGGCCATCAGCTGACCAGTTATGCTCACAACAAAATGTGATTAAGAAGGATTTCGAGAATCAAATTTTTGTTCAACCAATTGAAGATGCTACGGAAGGTAATTCATTAACCGAGGGAAAACTGTAATTGTAATAATAATAATAATAATAATAATAATAATTCAGATAAGTAAAATTTATAATAAAAATACAAAAATAAAATTATAAAATAATAATGATAATACAGTAATAATAACACTAACACTGCAATAATAATAATAATAATAATAATAATAAAGAATCATAAAGAAATACAAAATGAAAAAAAAAAGATCAGGAGGAAAAACAGTACAGTGAGTTCTGCTATAACGCTGTTTTGACAACGAGGATTGGCTCTAATGCGATTGATGAATAGAGGGACAATATTTGTAAAACGCAAATGCGCTGTTTCTAACGCGATTTCACTCGAACGACATCACATGTTCAATTGAGTTATGTGTTTGTTTGTGAAGAATTGCAGAAATAATTTATGTAATATTTATGTATACAGTATACCTGTACAGTATATGTAAATTGTAAATTTAAATAAAAGAGAAAATCAAATTACAGGGGGTATGCTATAACTAACGTAATTGGTTCCAGAACCTGCTCATATATCATTCAATAGTAGGATTAATCCGTTCCAGGCCCCCAAATACAACCACTTAACACTGAAAAATTTGTGAAAATGTAAAAATACGGCATTTTATCTTACCTTAGTGTTATTCAGCATGCAGGTACCCTAAACACCAAATAACTATCACTTCACTGGGAGTCTGGCTTTAAGTCCTCAAACAATTGTTTAGCCTTCTCACAAATTATAGCTTCACTAATGTTACCACCTGCCATTTCTTTCCTTTATCCACACTAAGAGTAAATTTTCCATCTCTTCAATCACAGTATAACTTTGCTTTGCTAAGTCTAAAGATTCCCTAGCCACTTGCACAGTTTTTAACCTCTTTATTCTTCAAAATCGCATATATAGTTGATTTAGCCATCCCATATTCATCATTAAGTTTCCAATGCTTTTCCATTCTCAATCTTACAATTTGTTCTAGTTTCAAGGGTTATTAGCTTTCACCGCTTGACTCCATTGTTACAATTGTATACTTGTATAACAAAATAGTTATACAAATAACAATTTCACATCAAAGACGAACAAACAATAACAGTGGTGCACTGGCTACACAAAATGAGACAAAGATGGACCTGACGCTCTTGTTGTGGGTCGCGGTACAACAATATTCATGCCCAGGCAAATAGTCCCGTATTCATCCGCCGTCATTGTAGGATATGTCATATAGCATTCTCATTTTATAGGTAAAACCGTCATATAGGAATATTCGTAGTAGGATCCGTTCGTTATAGCATACCCCACTGTATGTAGCGTTTAAGACCCGCTGCCAGCTTATCTTACACGATCAGTCTGAAACACGTGAAGTTTTTAAGCGCCCTCAGTGATTTCTGATTACTGTTTCTCCAATTTTGTGACTATGGAAAAGAAGAACATCTCCGGAAGCGTTCTGGTGACCGACATTTCTGGTGGTGATCGAAAAGAAAGGCTATAACACTTGAAGAAAAGCGATGTTGTCAATTGTTTTGAAAATAAGGAAGAACATGTGATATTGTGCTTGCAACGGAATAAAGGAGTCTACTTTACGCCACTATGAGAGACAATGGAAAAGATTAAAGCAAGCTGCATTGCTGGAAAAACCTTGAGTGCTAGCAAAGTGTGAGATCACGGCCAGGAACTTGAGAGATGGAATGGCTTCTAAGTGTTTGATAGAAGATCAAACAAAAAGTTATCTGGGACCAGCCTCACCATTAAAGAGAAAGTCTTATCAATATATGAGGTCCTAAAAAAAAACTGCACATGATGATGATTATACTGATGATGAAAACTGTCAAATCCTGTCTGCATGACTCTCAACATCACCCTTCTCCCATCAAGTTATATTCATATTTTCAAGGTAAAGTGTAACATTTAATGTATGATTTCATTATTAGATATGAATGTAAATATTATTTTAGACTGTACATCCTTTGTGTTAGGCTAACTACGAAATTTTTTTGATGGAGTATCTGCACCTAACCCTATTTTCTCCATAAGCCCTGTTATTTATTATGAATTTCTATAACACGATGTTTTACAAGAACACAACTATCGCTATAAAGAACTGACTGTACAGTAAAGACCTCGGCTTTACGACATTATTTATATCGTTGGTCATTTACGCTGCACCTGTCCAGACGCACCAATCATTAGTTACGCAGTACATTCCTGAATTTATGCGGAGCGGCGCGGGCAAGCTGCGCTGCGAAGGTCGCTTCTTACGCCACCGCTGAAGTCAGATGATGTTTCGACTGTGATTGGGCCACGCATCCTCCACTGCGAGCTGTGATTGGTCTAATTTAACTTACATGCCCTGACACAGAGGGAATAAGTCGCTGACCTTAGATGCGCTAGTCCCATTGTTCTCCATCTCCGCCAAGATACAGTGCTCCTCGTGTCCCGCTAATCTGCCAACAATGGCTTCTCCGTGGACACTCACCACCCCAGAGAAACTTGAACTACCTGCCCAAGCCGCCCAAGCCCAAGAAGGTGTATGCCCAAGCTATGAAACTAAGTACAAAATCGCCCAGGAGTTAGAGAAAGGCACGAGGCAGGTGGATCTCGCCCAACAATATGGAGTGAATGAATTGACTATCCGACCATCAAGAAAGATGCCTTAAGATCAAAGAAACACATGAGCATCACAAAGTTCGTAGGTGTCATGCGAACATGCCAAGGTGCTTGAAGACTGAAAGTTTGTTGGTCAGGTACTTGATTCACAGTCAAGTAGGAACATGGCGTCGACACTTGGCATTGCAGGATCACGAGAGGAACTGTACGTATCAGCGTAAGAAAATGGGAGTTGCAGAGCCCAAATCCTTCACTGCTTCCGCTTGGGTGGCTGAAGGTTTCAAACGTCATAATGAGATCACGAACGCGAAATTGTTGGTAAGGTCAAGTCTGACCGGCTGCCGCTTATGAATTTTCCCCCATTCTACGAAATTATGGAGGAAGAAAAAATCACCGACGACCAAGTATTCAACACATGGATGAACGGGTTGTTTTGGAAGAAATTGCCATCCAAGACCTTCGTAGTCAAGTCCACGAAGCAAGTGTCAAGCCGAAGTTGCAGAAGGAGTGACATCGCCTGTTCACCACCAATGCCTCCGCACTTGTAAGCTGAAGTGTTCAGATCCACAGCCCCAAGAAGCGGCATGCCTACAAAAATATGGACATGAGCAAGTTAAATGTCCATTGGCTAACCTCACGGAAGGTGTGGATGTTCACTGGTCTGTCCCTCTCCCTAGTTTGACGAAGAATTCTGCGAGCAACATAATGTTCCATTCAACATTTTGTTGCTCCTTGACAACCACCAGGACACTCGCCCTATTGCTGGATCGTCACCCCAATGTAAAGTGGTCTTCCTCCCTAACACCACGTGATAAGCCAGCCCATGGATCAGGAATTGATATGCAACGCCAAGGCTGCTTTCACCGCAGAAGCTGCTCCTGAACGATTTCACCAACACCTTCTGAGTGGCACCGATAGCGAGAGCGCAGGACGAGAGAGGATTCAGAACAAGATTTGGTGGACTATGAAGTGCGAAGTTAAGCAGTTATGGAAACTGTTTAACGTCAAGAAAGCTGCTGATTTCTTGGTGGAGGCATGGGGGCAGCTGTCTGTGCAACGATCACACGTGTAGCATGTGTTGGAGGTATCCCAGGTGGAGGCAGAGTCAAGCGGTGGCTGGTGAGTTCATCTGTCAGGCATTAGACATAGCAAGAGAGGCTGCACAAAGTGTTAGAGAGCTGCAGGCTTCTCGAGACTACCAACCATTTATATCATGGAGGTAATCAGGCAAACTGGTGACTGTGGAGGAGATGTAAGACGATGATGACGTCAGTGAACAGCCAGGTGTTGAAAAATACAAGAACAGAAACCGACACAAAGTGATGTGAAGGAGGTCATCGAAGCTTTGTTGAGAAAATCAAGCTCATCCTTGCCAAAGACCCGTCAATCATCGCCATGAAGTGTCAATAACTCCTGTTGAAATCTATGGAGCCACATGTCCAGATGTATCACGACCACATCAATGCTGGCCAGAAACATTACTGGAGTTCTTCACCCACAACCCACCAGCCAGCCCAAGTCAGTGATAGTGAGGATATGGACTTGAGGGTTTGACAAGGAGGCCCTGCTAGCCCTCTGTGGTGATAGTGATACAAGTGCTACACCTGAGGCCACTAATCTGCCCTCTGCCTCGAACCAGCCCCCATGCCCGTGCCCAGCAATCTCTTCTACAACGTAGCGTTAAAAACCTAATATTATTGATATTTCTCTTTATATTTTAATTGCAAACATACCATCATAAAATTAAGATATTATATTTACTAACAAAATATAGTGTCGGGAAAAGGGTAGTCTGGAGGTCAGCCCAGCTCTATTTCAATTAACCCATATGTTCTGTTATTTCTACAGTTGTATGTATATTATGTATGCTGATGTATATTATGTATGTATATTATGCATGTGCTCCATTTACATACATTATTTATTCAGTGCTAGCAGCTGTGGCAAATGTATTTACCATGTCCCACACGCTAATAATGTGCCTGGCGACATATGGAAGCTGCTAATGTATCACTTGCCACATGTCGCCTGAAAGGCTAGTTGACCCCACAGACAGAGTAAGAAGAGCCACCAAGCTTGTGTATCATTCTGTTTGTCCAGTAAATAGAACCTCTTAAACTCTACAGGTGTTTGTGTTCGCCTCCTGTAGATAGAACCAGATACCCAGAACATATACACGCCACATTCTCCATGGGTTTAATTGACCGCGAGAACCGAGACTATACTGTGGCGTTGTGTTGTCAATGGTAAAGGAAACAATTGAGACCGTGTACTCAAAATGGGCGCAGAGCCCAGATCAGCAACTTGGGACTTGGTCACAATTTCGTGGACGTGTACATGGCAGCAGGGTCTGCCATTAGGACAACACATATTATGCTTCTCCATTATTCCTCTCCTGGTGTAGTACGCAAAAGGTCCCTTTTTTGGGTTTGAAGTTGGTGGTCGCTTAGGGCGTCTACTAAACTGGTTACGGGAAGCATTGACAGAGCCTCGAGAAGTTTCCACCGTTCATAAATTCTCCACGAAGTCTATAAGCCAAGTCCCTAATTTATCTTTCTTTCTTTCTGGCTGCCTTGTAAGTTTTTGCGACCAATCGGTGTGTCTGGCTAAAGCCTGTGCTTTCTTGTAGCGCCGTAGCAAACACACTGTTACTTGTATGTTCTGCCATCTTGAAAATCCAAGTAAGCGCGCACTCTCCTTGGTTCCTGACCTGAAGATATGAATTGTTTCCAAACGCTTGATAGTCAACTGTTTTCATCAAAGGCTGAAGCGACATCATTCTATTCTGTCCGACTGCCGTTTTGTCATTGCTTCTGACGATGACGTATTCCATCATTAGTACATTATTGTTTTGCATTACATCTTTCGCATTTGCACAAAAATGTTTAGGTATTATAGTCTGCATTCTTTCTGCAGTAAATTTTTCCAAAATTCAAATTACACATGAACCATATCTTGCATAGGCATGTAAATAGAATGCAATCCTGCCCTCCTTTTTAGAGAATAAAGTTATATCCTACTTCAGGTCAAATGTCTCCACTCTCCTACTTTGCCCTCCACAGCCCATTATTTTCATGGATTAGAACCTTCTTAGACACTGAAGCCATTGTCCCCTATTTCCCTAGAGTTGTTCCTACCCTCTTTAAATAGTTTGTTTTTATTAATTAAAAGCACCTCATTATCCTTGTATCCATTGCAACAGTTTATCGCTACATAATCACCCTGGAGGCCTTTGATCTTCACAACAGTATTTCTAGATTCAGTGTTGAATTCACCCCACTGCCTTCCACAGTCTGTAACCAACAATTGTGTAGTTGACGAGACTATGTCCACACATAATCTTTCAGCTTCAGGGTAAAATAGCTGTGAGTATTCTTTGTTTTCCCTTGTTCAGATATACCCCGCGGTTCCCTAGTATCACCTCGTGATTCTCCCTGAAGTTCAAGTTTGTCAGTATTTTAACGAAAAAAGGATCAGGTTCATTACTCATTTTTAAGAGCATGCTCTCTCACAAGAGGACTATCCCTATTTACACCAACGGCTTTTAAGTTGATGCACGGTTGAGTTTAGGGTAGTCCTTCGAATTCTGTCAGGGCTGAATCTCACCACTATGTAGAACCCTGGGTATTTTACTTGCCCTCAAGATTATTTTCACGCAACCACAATGATTTTTAAAATTTTAGTGATTCTCGCAATACTCCCCAGGTTTTAGCCAATGTCTCATCACCACATCCCTATTTATAGATATTTTACAGTGGCTGTTTTCACATCAACATCAGGCCGGAAAGTCAGTTTCGCTGGGTTCTCGCCCATGGGGGAAGAAGGGAAACGAAACCCAAGGATATCGCGGGCGTAAAAGCGGCTGCTTCATTCTGTAAGTACATCATTCCTCCACCTGCCTCTTGATATAGCTTATAATAAGAGCTGCCATCTGCCCGAAAGCTGGCAATACACGCGATATCAGGACTGCCTTACCACTAGACACTATTGGGGATGTAGCAATGCATAAAACCCCCAATAAATTGCCCCGTGACAATGAGAGCCCACCCCCCCAAAAAAAATCAATGGGCTTTTTTTTCTTATCTTAACTCATATACCTGTGCTGATAGCCATCCCCAAGTGCACTCCAGCCTAGATTGACCAGAAATTCACATTCCAATTTCTCAGACCATGATAAAAAATTCAACACGGGTTGTGTTAAATGTATTCTATCCATAATTTTATTAAAAGACATAAGTAATCGGTATATATAAGATATGGTTAAAAAGAGAAGTATTAAATAAAAATCTTTTATTGACAAGATTCTTAACTGATCAAACTTTTTCCATAAATACAAAAACATTTTCACTTAATATTTCTGTTAAACTTATGTCTACCAATATCATTCACGCTTAAATTAATATACAGTTTTCCTGGTGATTTGTTGCCACTTTCACTTCCCTGAGCCAGTCTTCAGAAGAACTCATTTAGAATGAAGGAGCTGAAAAAAAAAAAATATATATAATAATATAATATACTACTATATAATATATATATATATATATATATATATATATACATACATACATTATATATATATATATATATATATATATATATATATATATATATATATATATATATATATATATATATATATATATATATATATATACATAGTCAACTCCTCACTTCTTTACCATCCCACATTCCGCTTCCACCCATTTGTGTGCCCTGCCAGAACCCAGGATACACACATTCAATGTGGTAAATTTACACGGTGAAGTATAATTTTTTATTTAGCCTATAAAATTCATACAAATTATCTCGCCAGAATATAATCTATTGCTGGAATCTTAAACTTGATGATCATTTTGAATATAAACATCATAGATTTTGCATTAGACATACAAATTTTAGATATAATGTTTACTCTGAGTAAATATGTTATCTTTTTTGAAAAACTATGACATCTATATTCAAAATATTCCTGGTCTTACAATGAATCCAGCAATGTCAATTATATTATCCCAACTTTAATTGATTTATTAATTACTAAAAGGTAAAACAGTCTGGATTCCCCACATTCATCTGGTAGGAGGGCTAGGAGTGAGGGAGGAAGGACTGGCGACCAAACCTGGCACCAATAGGTGTGAAGAATATTTTTTTATTAATGAAGATATTTATTTAGCCATAAAATTCACACAAAATTACCCCGCCAGAATATAATTTAAATTGCTGGAATTCTAAAATTTGATGACCATTTTGAATATAAAACACATATATTTTGCATTAGACATAAAATTTTTAGATATAATGTTTACTTGAGTAAATATGTTATCTTTGTGCAAAAATATATGACATTTATATTCAAAATATTCCTGGTTTTACAAGGAACCAGCAATGTCAATTATATTATCCTAACTTTAATCTGAGGTATTATTTAATACTTAAAATGTTAAAATCTAGTTTTTTCACCACCCTTTCTCTTGAAGGAGGGTAGGGGGGTGGGGGGGAGGGTTGGGACGGACTGACCATCTGGCTCGGTTGGAAGAGGGGGAGGCAAGGTGGGGTACTTTGATTGACAGATAGTGTCGTGAAGAATATTATTTTTTTATTAACTGAAGATATTTGTTTTAGCTCATAAAATTCATACAAATTACCCGGCCAGAATATAATTTACATTGCTGGAATTTTACAATTTGATGATCATTTTGAATATAAACATCATAGATTTTGCATTAGACATACAAATTTTAGATGTAATGTTTACTCTGAGTAAATATGTTATCTTTTGTGAAAAATATATGACATTTATATTCAAAATATTCCTGGTCTTACAAGGAATCCAGCAATATCAATTATATTATCCTAACTTTAGTTTGAGGTATTATTTATTACTATACCTGGTTTTCCCCAAAAATTTCTCAGAGGGAAGAGCCAGCGAGTGTAGTGTGAGAAGAGGGGAGGGAGTCGAGTCCATTATTTGAATGGACATTAATCATGACTGTGATTTTCTATTCTCTTAAGTATTAATTGTGTGCATGTACCATCATAAAATTAAGATGTTATTTTTACTAGAACATAGGTATTGTGTTGGAAAAAGTGGAGTTTGGGGGTCACTGGACTCTCATTTCATTTAATCCCATATGTTACAAGCATTCACTTTACACTTCTCACTCTCCACGCACCCTGTAAGTCACAATAACCGCTAAAGTGAGGGTTGACTGTATATATATATATATATATATATATATATATATATATATATATATATATATATATATATATATATATATATATATATATATATATATATATATATATATATATATATATATATATATATATACAGTAGTTCTGCTATACGATAATTGTGTTCTTGTAAAATATCGTTATAGAAAAAATCGCTGTAATAGAAATAATAGGGCTTATGGAGAAAATAGGTTAGGTGCAGATTATCGAATCGAAAAATTTAGTAGTTAGCCTAACACAAAGGATACAAGTACAGTCTAAATAAATGTTACATTCATATCTAATAATGAAATCATACAGTAAATTAATGACTTACCTTGAAAAATATGAATGTAACTTGGATGGGGGAGATAAGTGATTTGAGGTTGATAACATCAGCTTCTTCTTCAAGTGTTATATCCTTTTTCTTTTTACGATAATCACCGGAATTCCTATCATCAGAATGCTTTGGAGTATATTCTTCTTACTATATTCACAGTTAATACCACAAAATTGGGAGAAATAGTAAGCAAAAATCGCTACATAGCAAAAACAAGCTTAACGCTGGTTATACAAATATTGTTCAATTCATAAATCGCCAAGATAAATTGCTGCTATCAAAACACTGCTATAGCAGAACCACTGTATATATATATATATATATATATATATATATATATATATATATATATATATATATATATATATATATATATATATATATATATATATATATATATATATATATATATATATATATATATATATATATATATATATATATATACAGTATTACTCACCTAACGCGCTACACTTAACGCCTACAGCATAACTAAAAAGTTCGCCAGAGCTGAACTTTCACTTAACACGGATTTTTCCACATATACCCGGTAGTGTCCGCTCCAGACGCTTATTTTAGATTTGCCCCAACTCTGCCTGACTGCCTGTTTTAGCCTTAAAAATTCATACAAATTACCCGCCAGAATATAATTTATATTGCTGAATTCTTATAATTTGGTGATCATTTTGAATATACAATCATATTTTTGCATTAGACATACACTTATAAAAATTTTTCAAATTAACTATGTTATCTTTTGTGCAAAATATATGATGATTATTCAAAATATTCCTGGTCTTACATGAATCCAGCAATGTCAATTATATTATCCTAACTTTAGTTTGAGGTATTATTTATTAAAATTTAGTGGATATCCCACACATCTCCTTGGGACGGTTGGTAGCAATACGTAACCGAACGCTATTACCGA
>NW_024757174.1:0-25783 GCF_018991925.1 Homarus americanus
AAAAATACTGTAATAAAAACATATTAATTGATTTTGTTTGTATTATTTATGCTTTTTTTTATTTTCATCTGTAAACGTGCTGTTTTGGGAATATATTTTGAGTTACATAATATTTAGGTACAGCAGTTTATTTCACTGTATCTACTTGTTTACCAAGTAACTGGACTTACAGTCTCCGATCGGGATTCTCAAAACAAATATTTGGCATCGAACTCCGTAAGTGAGCTCGTAATCTAGCCTGTAACTTACAGGACCTCAACACGATCAACCTGGATATAGTAGTCGCTATTTCCGGATTGCATGAAAAAAAATTAATAATATATGTTTTAATAATACTTGTTAGACTTGTTTTATCATAGAATAATGAAGAAAATGTTTTGTACATCAACATACTAAAATACAATATTAGTTTTTTTACGACAAGAAGAGGCTTGGCTGTTCTATTTCTCGCTTTATGGAAGAGATGCAGCTTTTGTCTTCTTACAACTTTTCAAGTAATTTGTACCAAAATAGAAGATTTTTATTGTCCACATTTAGGGTATATTTTTTTTTATGACTGAATAAACTTGCAGATAGACCTTATTAATGTGGTATAGCTGTAAATATCCTTCAGTAAGGAAATCCAAATATGAGGTCAAGTGAACATTTTTGCTTAGACTCCGCCTTTGTTAGGACCAAGTTATAACAAGTTATTCTGCCAAGTATCCAATAAGTACCCATGACTCAGAGTTAAATAATACCTAACCTAATCTAAGTTCATCAAACTTAATAAAAAAAGTGGGGCAAAAAATAAGTGGTAAAGAAATTTTTTTCTCAGAAAAAGAATTATATTCAGAGGTTTTTTATCCGATACCTTCAGTCGTGATTATTTTGATGCAAAATTAGAAAAATGTATTTAACCCTAACACTACCTCACCTTACCTAATCTTACCTTACCTTATCTAACCTAACCTAATGTTACCTAACCTAACCAAGCCGCAACGCTCATGACACAATTGAGTTCTCTAGAAAGTTTTAATTTCATTTTCTTTTTTTAAAAATACATTTGCAGAGACAACAAACTTTTGATAATTATTTCTCAAACATATCTATAAATCTGTTGATGATATATAAATTTAGGATAGGTCAGGTTTGGTGTGATTAGGATAGGTTAGGCTAGTTTAGGATAGTCTAAGTTAGCTTAGGAAAGGCTAAGTTAGGTTACGATACACTAGGTTAGGTTTTAATCTGCATGATATTTTTACTGAACTTTTAAACGATGTTATAATCCTGGCAGCAGGGTATCGATCACGAAAATAACACTTTGGTAGTTATAACATTTGATAAAGTTTATTATTACTGTAACATGAAACAAATCACTATAGCTGTACTTATCAATCCAGTATTAAATCTGTATTATCTTTGACCATCGCTCATTGGCCAGCTTATCTCTGCACTGTTCTCTGATATAATAAAGTATTGGTGAATGGAATATTAATCATTTGTGAGTCACTTACTATAAAGGAAACTGTAACGGATTCTATGGACAGTTGGGAATATTTTCACGGAATAAGTCGGAGTAACTCGCCCTCTTGCCCAAAAGCGATCCAAGGAGTTAATTCACAGAGCGAAAATCTAGACGAGTCTTCCTTGTTTGTTTTAGGTCATAACAACGAAAAGTTTAATAATGTTTATTACAATGATTCAGGTTTTACTGTAATTCTTCTTTTTATATTTTTAGTATTTTGTAGATTTTTTTCACCCAGTTCATTTCTTGTTTAGATTCATTATTGCAATTATTTTTATTACAGAGTTGAATTAAAAGTTTATATCTAAGTATTTTACAGCTTCACAAATACTTTTATAAAATGTTGATACACACAGTGGACAGTTTTAGTTCTTTCTTGTAATACCTCAGTATTACTCTGTTAAATTCTTACCATTTACACCTGACCATTTATTTATTTATTTTACAAATTGTTTAAAGAGAGAACATCACCAGCAGGATACAGATGATGAAGTAAATAGAAGTTTGTAACCTAACCCTACCCCCCACTGCTACCCCTCCCTCTTGTCCCACATTCTTACTCGTCACTCCTACCCCTTACTCCTACTCCCTTACTCCCACCCCTTAATCCCACCCCTTATTCCCACCCCTTATTCCCACACCTTGCTCCCACCCCTTCCTTCTACCCCTTACTTCTACCCCTTACTCCTACCCCTTACTTCTACCCCTTACTTCTACCCCTTACTCCTACCACCCTCCTTACCCCTTCTCCTGCCTTCCTGCCTTCCTGCCTCTTACTCGTGCCATTGCTCCCACCCTCCTGCCCTGCCACCCTGCCTTACTCCCACCCTTCTCCTCTTACTCCCACCCATAATCCCACCTGTCCCTGCTTATACTCCCTATACTCCACCCAGCCTCCACCCTTACTCCTACCCACTGCTTACTCCCCCCCTCCCACCGCCTCCCTTCTCCTCATACTCACCCTTACTCCCCCTTACTCCCACCGCTTACCCCTACCCCTTCTCCCACCCCTTGTCTCCACACCCTAGCTCCCACCGCCTTGCGCCTTCTCCCAGCCTTGCTCCACCCCTTATCCCACCGCCTCCCACCTCCCACCTTACTCCTGCCCTCCCTGCCTCCCACCTGCCTCCTGCCTCCTGCCTCCACCTCTCCCCTTCTCCTGCCCACGCCTCTCCCTCCCACCCCTTGCTCCCCTTACTCCCCCACTCCCACCTCCCCTTCTCCCACGCCCTCCCTGTCTCCCACCCTCCCACCCTTACTCCCTTACTCCCACCATTACTCCCATCCTTATCACCCTTACTCCTTATACTCCCTACCTTACTCCTTATACTCCCCTTCTCCCACCTTATACCCTTACTCCCCTTACTCCCACCCCTTACTCCCACCCTTACTCCCACGCCTTACTCCCACCCTTCACTCCTACCCTTCGCTTCTACCCCCACTGTTACCCCACACTACGCTGGTAATTGAAGACATCATACATTTGTTCACTTAGACACCTCTTATTATTCAGGACCTAATGGCTATAATATCAGAGTCATTATTCTTAACTCAACTTTATATATATATCAATTGTCAAAAACCTTCACCACAAGAAAGAAAAGAACAGTCGGGTATGGCAGAAAATGTAATAAACGAACATGGAGTAAGACATCAAGCTCCATATTATAAACAAGATCATCGTCATTGTTTATTTATTGCGAGGAAAAATATTGTTCGCAATATAATTATAAAAACCTTCTGTAATTCATTCTCTTCATTACACTAAAAGGTAATGAAGTATATAAAAAAAATAGTTTATAAATTACTAAAATAAAAATACGTATAAAAAAGTAAAATAACATCTATTGATGGAATAGAAAAGAATTATATCGTAAGTGGGTAAAAGATTTCTTGGGTAGGTTTTAGAATACAATAACTGTTTTCTGCATTACACCGATGGTTCCAAGTCAGAAATTATCCTTAAGTTTTCTGAATCAGTATTTACAGTTTTTCTTAATGGGTGACTTAAGTTACGGTCACACGATCCCTTTGATGAGCAATTAATTTGGAGCAAGAAATTACGAGTAATTTCTTCCAAATGTGGTCACACGAGTGGCTCTTGGTTCAGTTACTACAGCAAGAAAAAAAGTTAACGCCGCTGTGCGAGTAGAAGGGAGACGGAACGTCACAACAACAATGCAGACGACGCAGCAGCTATCCTTGGTATTATTGTTATTATTAAAAAGAAATGAGAGAAAGCGAAGAAAAACTATTGGGGACTCGTAAGTGGCTGGCGAGGAGGAGGAACGAGTGTTTAATATAGACTGGTTCAACTATCGTAGTTACAGTAGGGAGGGTTGTTAGTGTGTGGAGAATGACCGGCTTTATGGGCTTGTGTTTTGTAAGCAAACACGCCAAAACACCACCCAAATAATAAACTCAGTGTGTCGTAAAAAACTGTTTGTGCATTTTATACATAATGTTATTGATCTATGTTATATATAGCCAAGGTAAATACTCGATAAATAAGCTTCGTGTCATTAAATATGGTATTAACCGGGTTTGAACCGATAATCTTGCTCGAAATAGTCAAGAAATTGACTATCACGATTGTCAATAAAAATGCTTCAAAAACTTGCTCGAATTTCTCGAAAATTGCTCGAAATAACTTTCCGGCAAGAAATTGCTAAAAAAAAATGCGCCCATGTGACCAGTGCTTTAAGAATTGTATGATATCCTCATGGCAATGGAAACACACACACACACACACACTCACCCCATACACAGTCACACACTCACCATGCACAATCACACACACTCATACACACACCGTACATGCACAAACCATACACACACATACACACACAGACACACACACACACACCATACATACACACACCATACACATACACACACCATACACACATACACACACACACACACACACACCATGCACACACCATACAAACAAACAAACACACACCATATACACACACACACACACACACACAATGCACACACACACACCATGCACACACACACACACCATGCACACTCACACCATGCACACACACACACTAATTGTTTTAATTTAGTTCTTGGAACTCTTAAGTGGCAGCGCTTGATGTAAACACTTCTTGGCATTTTCTGTTTATCTAGTAGCAGGTATACACACAGATGTAATATGAGAAAATAAATTATGAATTCTGTCCAGGGAAGTGTTGTGAATATGACCTTGAGATAACACTTGTGTTAGGTGTGAATTTCCCTGTCTAGTGATATGTCCAACTACTACTCTGGGCCGCGAGACAGTGGTAGTGATTACAGATTGCCCACGAGGGGGCTAGTTTATTGGGCACCCCCTTACATCCTGTGCAAGGTGAAGCGCAGAAGCGTTTACAGTGCCCAACTGGGAAGCATGCGGAGTTCATGCTTGCCTTTATGACTCATGCATTAAGGGCGTAAAAGGCCTGAAGGGTCATGGGTTTTGTCAGCAAGTTACATAAAGTGGCAATGATGAGTGTGTGGGGGAAAATTCCCGGTACAATTTATCTGTTTATGGCAAAGTGTGGCAGGTCCCTATTAATGTGAGCGGTGTTTACTGAATCAGCTGACCCTGGCTCGACCTTTTGAGAGACGCAAGCCAAGTGATCTAAGAGTCGTGAATAACATGGTGAATTACTTGGTGTTATTCATTTGGGTGAATATTTGTATAAATCAAAGGTGCTGTCACACACACACACACACACACACCACACGTGGCACACCACCAACACACAGTTTCTGAGAAGGAGTTTGAGATTGTATTTAACGAAGTCTTAACTGGGAAAATGTTGTATGGCTTTTGTTATGGGGTAAGTTCTGGCGTGAACATTAAGGCTATTTTCATAATTTTTTGTAACTAATATTTTTATCTGCCTGGTACAATTATTTATTAATTTGTATTGTAAGTTATGTCTTGATAGTCGATGTAATATAACAATTTATTTTTTGTGTTAATGTTCATATAGATTGGTTCAGTGTTGCGGCTCTGACTCGTCAACGATGTTAATAAGCTCTTGAGTACATACTGCTGGTGAAACTATGTTATATTAACAACACGACAGACAAGTACTATAATACCTTAACATTTAACAATAATTCGGCCTTAATTTAATTTTTTCACCAACTTAAGACACATAACCCAGAAGGAAGTAAGACGGGCAACATAACGCGGGATATCGTGGCTTCACTAAGTGCAAATTATGGAACTTGAGGTAACACATTATGGGAAAATGCGAGCCCTGCTAAGTGGTTCTCCTCAACATGGACGCAAACATCAGATGGACAAAGAAACAGAAGAACCCCGGATATACATTCATTTATTCTGCAAAAAAGTTACGTAAACGAGCGTTAAATACGTTTAAGTAATCACAGTTTACGAAGCTGAAGTCGAGATATTAGAAGATGAAGAAGACTTTAGCATATCAGTATACCCCACGACCGGCGCCAGGATGTTAAGTGTGCCATCAGGGTATATTAGCGCTGAGAGACGGGTGCTATCGTGGTATATTAGCATACCTTCACCCTGAATGGTATATAAAAAAGTACAGGATTTACTTCACAGATATTTAGTTATATCTATCGGTATATTATATAAATTATATCAATATATCTGTGTATACCAAATATGGCATCAGAGTATATCACCGTTTGCCATCATATTCTCTAAATAACCTCAAAATATACCCCCGAATGTTTAATATCATACACTATAAATGACACTGTAGTATGTTAGTATATAATCAGGGTATAACATAAATAATATCAGCATTGTTTAGAATATCATATATATTAAGCGTGAGGAATGGATGTATATGATTCAATATATCACAATTACATAAAGCGGTATGTCAGCTCATCAGCATATCACTAGAATGACATCAGAGTATAGGACACTATACTCCAATAAATACTGTCAGGTATCTAAGTATATCAGGGTAATCACTGAGAAGTGTCAGAACATATCAGCATATTCCTTGACTGGTAACAAAGCATATCAACATACTCAAAGTATAATCAATGTCTCCGGAATAAACAAGCCAGTGACACCAGCATATATTTCTGAAAATCAGCTGTGAAATATGTTCAGAACAGCCAAAAGTATACTATAATACTAAGCAACATTTGAAATATACCAGTATACTTCTTAACAGTCAGGGAAAAAATCATTATACAGATTAGTGTCCTCGAAGCAGATCAACTTGTCTCCTGCTTTCTGGGGACCCATTAGTGGCATATCAGTATATCCAAAGAGACACATCGGAGTATATTACCATATATCCCAAGTGCCATGAAGGGATATCAACATACCTGAGTATATTAACTTGCTCTCATAGTCTTCCACTCTCTCTTAGATCCATCAGAATATGTCAGCATATCACCCTATCTTCTGAAGGTCCAGTTTACCTTGTTCCGAAAGTATGTAGAAGCATACTAACAGATCCCCTGAATGCCTTGAGAACATATCAGTATACTTCTAGGTTAATTCATATCATATCAGTATATCCCCTGAATCTAAGGTATAGCTAACCTCATTTCAAATTATTATTAGAGTATGTTAACATATTCCCTTAGAAGCATACCAGCATATCTCTTATATCATTACAGTCAACCAGTATACGCTCAGAGATAGATGCAAGCATATCAGGGTATATTAGCATACCCTGTAAGAGAGATATGAGCCTAGCTACATAACCAAGTATATCAGCATACCCCATATGCTCTTATAGTACATCAGCACACCCTCTGAGAGACAGAACCATACCAACATATCAGAACATATTAGTATATCCTTTAGAGTGATATGAACATAATGGCATATCAGATGACAAGAGTATGTCAGCATAGTCTTTGAGGAGCATATCAGACCAACCTAGCATAAGCTCTTTAAGATAGATGGGAGCATATCTTAAATAGACTGGAACATACCAGAGCATATTAGCATATTAGCAAGGTGAGGAGGAGGAGGAGGAGGCAGGTGTCCACCGAGCTGGTATGCCGATAGTCTGGTGATAATGTGGGTAAAACTGGTGTGTGTGTGTGTGTGTGTGTGTGTGTGTGTGTGTGTGTGTGTGTGTGTGTGTGTTCGTTCTCATGTTTATTTCTTGTAAGGTATGTGTCACCTAGCCGGCCATTTTGTTTACATTTTTCGGTCACTCTAAAATACCATTAAAACAATATTGAGTATAAACGTTTGGCTCAACTGATGATCTCAAACATGTCCCAACTTTTTTTTGCCTCAACTCCACATTCTGTAACTCATTTAGGTAGATGTCCCTCACTACACATACACTGGACTATGTGTAATGTTGCAGCTAATGTGTTATCAAGATATTGCACATTATAAGTTCATGTGTGGTCATTATTATATCAAACGGAGGAATTTTAAAGAGCTATTACACCACCTGTATCATTAGTTGTCACCAGGTGAAGGAATGTTTAGGTAGATTATATTTTATTTACTGTAATTAAGTTTCAATACCTGAACGTTCCACTATAAGTCTTTCAACCTCAGGTAGGTCATAAAGACTTTCCTGCTCTAAGTCGCCACCTGGAGTAGCTGTGTAAATCATGGTAATTACTACACAGAACTGATTTTGTAGCAGTGTGTCCATTTATTGTAGGCTTTAGAAATATTTTTCACAATTTTTCGAGATTGATTTCACCTCAACAGATCGTACAAGCGTTCGCCCGACACGGTTAAACTTTTGCAATGTCAAGATATTTTCACCTGCAGAAATAGCCGTCATCATCTCCACTCTCTTTTGCAAAGCAAAACTCCTGTATCCAGATTCTCAAGTTTATAGATGTAAATTCTTCCTAAGATCAAACGAACAATACATCTGTTATCTTAGAGTATGTGAACAAACTCGACGCCATATTGGTTTACATCTTTGAAGTTATATATTAGTTAGCTTCATAGTGTTAATTATTTAGTTAAAAAGGAAAAATAATCTACTAGGGTGTGTTGTGACCAAAATATATCAACATTGTATTTACTTTCTCCTCCAGGGGGCACTAAGTCTAGAAAAATGACACAATTGACATCTACATAAAGTGACTGATCAAGGGTAGATATTGGCTACCTTTTGTGTTACTTTGAGGTCGTAAGAACACACAGAGCTGCTCTTAAGGATGTTTACCAAAATACACCTCAAACAGTTTCTCATTCACTAAGGTCAAACAATAAATCTGGTTCACAAGATACACCGTAAATTTTATTAGAATACAATAATCAATTACTGTATTATTGTATTGAGGCGAATAGTCTTATGGTGTTAAGATGTGTTCTTAAGCCACGAAGGTAAACAAAAGGTATTCTATATCTGCCTTGGTTGACGATGATCTGTAGACGTTAGCAAGTCCTCCTCCTCCTGCTCTCGAGTAAGGTAAGGAAGGCCTCACCTGACCAAAATTGTTAATTAAGATAGATTACCTGAAGATTAACCCTCCCAGCTTATTTCAACTAATGATTAACCTAACGCTACTTGGGAAGTTAAGTTAGGTTAGGTTAGGTTAGGGTAGGGTAGGGTAGGGTAGGGTAGGGTAGGGTAGGGTAGGGTAGGGTAGGTCAGGTCAGGTCAGGCAGTACCAGTGTAGTTAATCTTGAGGTTAAATAAACTAGAGGCTAATCTTCACATGAGCCAGTAAGACACTTTGACGGAGGCGGTTACGTACAACAGGAAAGCTCTGATAACATATAATGTACAGTATATACCGTTTAAGTTGCGTCAGCAGCTCTATACACCACTTATTGACTTACTCATTCACTGCCGTAGAAATATTTACTTCTCTAACAGTTTTTTATATGGTTCCCAGTCATTATAATACGACCTTGTAAAATCAAATGATCTAAATTAAACTAAACTTATCCAAATTAAACTTATTAGCTAACAAATCCTTCTAAAACACGATATATGCAAATCAAAAGTTCCAAATTCATCTTAACTTATCGTAATATAACTATTATAACTAAACCATTTTAATTAAACCTAACCTAAACACCTCAAGTGCCACAAACAGAAGGAAAAAACACCTTTAATATTATCGTGTAGGAGGCCCCTGTAACCCACTAACTCCAGGTAATGCATCTATATCAATCTACCTGCGTTAGAAGCTCTATACGTGGCTATGATCGTTACCCACTGCTGGAGAACATTTGTACTTCTATAATTACCCCTGGAGAAACAATGCACCAATTTACGATTTATTTATTTTATTTTCATTTATTTTTTATTCTTGGTCCATACTGTAAACATCGCCCGCTTGTGAGTCCCGTCAGCCATTTTGTTCTAACTTTCGGGGATTCTAAAATAAGCTATAAATAAATAAATAAATAAATAAATAAATAAAACAAGCATCTTTTGTTTTCTAACCCATGAGCTGTGAGTCTTCATTATATACTTCAACATTACTGTAAACTAAGGCTAGAGAGGGTGTGTACAGTACTAGTGGAGTCAAGACGAGAAGGTATTTCAAATCCATAAAGGGTTTTACAAGTGGAGAGTCTTACAAGTGGAGGGTCTTACAGGTGGAGAGTCTTACAAGTGGAGGGTCTTACAGGTGGAGGATTTTAATAAGGATAAATACAGCAAGTCTTACAGTTGAATCAGCCAAGTCGAGGAAAACTCTTAAGAGTCACGTAACTTCTACCTGGTGTTACCTGTAATCAAACTAAGGTATATGTAAGAAGAATATTATCTCGTTACTATCCATTCCTCTTCCACTATCCTGCGAGGTGGTGTATTAATAGGCACAGATACTCATGATAAAGAAGGAATAAAAGAAAGACGCAAGATACCTATAAATGCGACAGAATATACCCACACATCACGTAATCTAACCCATCCCAGCAACCCAACCTATCCTACCCCAACTACACAGTACACAAAGTCATTCTTGGTATCAGAATGACGCCTAAACACCCTGTATCGCCTAAGACACATTTGAATCGGATGGTTCGTTGACGGTTTTATTTATTCGGTATAAACCAGAGAAGCAATTAGTTCGTGGGAACAGTGAGTCAAAATACTTCACATCAGCTTCGTTTACGACCTCCAGCTGATATTTACTTCTGTTGTCTATATCAATCACATTTTATAATGAAAACAAAAATATGGTTAGTTACTTAAAAATGAAAAAAACATCATACTTAGATACTTAAGAGTGAGGAAAAAAGATACTTAAGATACTTAAAAATAAAAACACTCTTTGATACTTAAATTAGGACAAAATAAACGGACATAAAGATTTAACTATGAGCGGTGGATATTACGACATGTACCGACTATCAATACAGAGGCGCTATTTAGCCGTGAAGTTCTCTCAGAAACTCAACAAGACAATATGTGGTCACGTAAAAATTTCAGGTTAATTTTTAACACCATCCGTCATTTTAAACCTTGGCACCTGTAGATTAAGAAAATATATGGTGATATTTTTTCTGATGGGATAAAATCGTGTTGTCAGAAAGTAGAAGGAAAAAAAAAATCACTTGAGCATGACGCAAGTGTCTAAGGTGATAAAAGATCATATACTACCATTTGGGTTTTCAAATTAAGTTCATTACATAAAATATCAAACTCACCAAAAGATTACAAAAGAACAGAACATCATGAGCTCTCTACAGCTATTGTCAGCCGTCAATATGCTGATGTACAGAAGCTACACAATGTTATTGGTGACTGTAATCCCAGGAAAATGATGCTCTTTTAAACTTGGTAACTGGAGCTGTAATGCCAGAAAATACCAAATATGACAATCTATGTGCATATGAAGTTGGAAGACAAAATTATGAAAATTTTGTCAAGAAACGTATTGTTGGTCCATTGAGCATCTGGGAAAAGATGTCCAAGGTTAATCTTCTGTCGTGGAAAGCAGCAAATAAGACTTCAACCATCAAAGTGCTATCACAAGTTATAGAACTTAAGCAGGACATACAGTATATGCATCACAGAAGGGCAGCACTGTACATATCAAGTCACCAGACACTGATGTGTTTGGCATATTAAAGCAGCCTCAACTTGGAGAAAATACAAGTATGAAAACAGGAACTGGTGAGCGACGACACATTGGGCAGAGAGCCTTACAGGTTTCCATGCCTTCACAGGATCTGACTGCATTGGAAAATTTGTTGGCAAAGGAAAGAAAGCATGTTGGAGCACTTTGATGAAATCTAACACAAAAGTCCTAGATGCATTCAAGATGCTGAGTCGACCAAATGCCCTCCAGCAGACATGTTTATTGGTCTAAAGGAATTTGTATTTAAGCTCTACTGTCCACGAATGACTTTCACTAAACTGTCATAACTTAGATGGCATCTCTTCAAGAAAACGCAGGCAGAAGCTGGAGACCTACCAGCGACTGCAGCAACTCTAAAGTATCATATATTGAGAGGAAGGTATCAAGCTCTTCTGTGGTCTTGTGATGCAGACAGTGAAATACTTTCACAATTAGAGCATGGCTGGAAGATTGACAATGACTGTTTCATACTAGTAATATCAGACCAACCACCAGCTCCAGAAGCAATCACAGAACTTGTTAAATGTGGATGTGGCGTCAGGAAATGTGGATCATTGTCATGTTCATACAGAAAGAATCAGAAAGAATAGCATGACATGCACCGAGATGTGTAACTGTCAAGCAGATGATGAGAAATGCCTAAACAAGGTGAAGGAATCTGTTGTACACAGAAGACTCTGATGACGAGGACTGAAACAATGTCGTAAATAATAACTTGTGACTTGTTTACACATGATGTATAACACTACAAACTTTTAATAAATATAAAACGGTGGTTCTAAGCTTTTCAGATAATGGTAATATGTATATGTTTAATTTCCAGTGTTTGTCTTTAGCAAATAATTTTACTTACTGCAATCTCTTTTTTGCCAGAGACAGGATGGCATATATGAGCAACCATGTTTGTAACACACTTATGATATTATAACAGCATTCATGATATATTATGTTAAATTGTAATCATATAATACTACATGTTCATAGGTTATTAGTCATGTTTTAAGTTAATTAGGACTTAATGGTAATACATCTGTGGTTCATTACGCCGCTCTTTAATAAAACTTCTTTAAAGGCATAAAACTTATAATAAACCGTTCAGAAAAAATAACACCACAGTTCCTTAACATAGTTTATAAGGATTATTATAATGTATGGTGTCAAAAATTAACATGAAATTTTTACGGGATTACTTAAGCTCCTACACTAAAACCTGCCGACCTAACCTAACCTTTTTTACCCACCTCTACCTACTTACCTAACCTGACATAATCTAACCTAACCTGACGTAATCTGACCTAACCTGACATAATCTAACCTAACCTGACATAATCTAACCTAACCTGACATAATCTAACCTAACCTGACATAATCTAACCTAACCTGACATAATCTAACCTAACCTGACGTAATCTGACCTAACCTGACATAATCTAACCTAACCTGACGTAATCTGACCTAACCTGACATAATCTAAACTAACCTGACGTAATCTAACCTAACCTGACATTAACTAACCTAACCTGACATAATCTAACCTAACCTGACATAATCTAACCTAACCTGACGTAATCTGGCCTAACCTGACATAATCTAACCTAACCTGACATAATCTAACCTAACCTCCCCGTCTGACATAAGCTAACCTAATCAAACCTAACTTTCCCACCTACCTAACATAACCTATCTACTTATTACCTACCTAACCTAACTTAACCCAACCTGACATAATCTAACCTAACCTATTGAAACTTAACTTAACCACCTACCTCATCTAACACCACTTTGTAATCTCTCTGTGCTACAGCTGACAGGATGAGTATGGGGGGCACAATAAACTAACCTCTAAGTGGCAAAATTAACAAAACTAACCTAACCTAACCCAACCTGACTTAACCTAACCTGATCTGATCTATCCAACTTAAAAAACTTAGAATATATAATAAAGCCGTTAGGTTAATTTAGGCTAAATATGGTTGATTCATATTTTATTTTGACAGAAATTCCCGGCAAAATAACGTATCTATATTGAGAACCACCGCCATGTTGGTTCCACGTTAACAAGACACGGATACACTACAGAATAACCCGCGTTCGTTTAACCTCAATTACTACAGTTTACTTTATAATCTTATTTCACAATCTTCACTACATCTCGCTTCACAATCTTCACTGCATCTCACTTCACAATCTTCAGCCAGGTGAGGTTTATGGATCAGGCTTTTTGTGCGAGAGATAGGAAACGTAGGACTAGGGTATGTTTTCCTGGGGCTGGGATAGGGCATGTAGCCGAGAGGTTAGACAGAGTTTTGTCAGGGGAGGGTACCAATCCAGTAGTGTGTCTTAGTGTGGGGGGAAACGACATAGGTAAGGTTAGGAGTGAGGAACTTTTCAAGAGGTATAGGGAGGCGCTGGGGAAGATTAGAGATAGGGGAGGGGTCCCGATGGTATGTGGTGTCTTGCCTAGAAGAGGGGTTGGTCGTGAATGGCTGTCCAGGGCAATTGCTATTAATTGCCGACTGGAAAAACATTGTGCAAACAATGGTTGGGCATTCATTGATGACGGGCAACGATTTTATGGCAACGACTACCTGTACTGTGGCGAAGGAGTACACTTGTCTCGTAAGGGGGTAAAGACGTTGTCTGCATCCCTGGAGCGTGAAATTGTCACTCCGAAGGGGGGGTTTCGCCAGTAGAGAGGGGTCGGGGAAAATGGGAGTCAAAAAACAAGCAGGTCCTGAAGGTAGTGAAACAGAAGTAGATAATGCTGAAAATATAGTTAGTCATAATAACAAACATCAAAGTAATAAATGTAAAACAGATAGAAACGGAAGAAATATATATTGAGTGTTTATTATACTAATAGTAGAAGCCTGTGTGTAACAAAATGGACCAGCTCAGGGCCATTGTTAGTAAAGAAAATTTTATAGATATAGTGCAATACGGAAACATGGATAAAATTCAAACAGCAAGCATTTTTTAGCAGAATTTCATATTCTAGGATATAACCTATTTAAATTCCGACCAGAGTAGGAAGGTGGCGGTGTAGCAGTGTATATCAAGGTGTCATTAAAAGACTTACAATAAATCAAACATTAAAACAAATAGCGACAATAGAAATATTTGGGTGAGATTGGTGAGCAGTGAATCCGTAGTCATTGGTGTTATATATATAAGACTACCCCTAATTTGAGTAGGAACGATGGTAAATTGCTATGGGAGGAAATAAAGAAGGCATCTGATAGAAACAATGTATGTATTCTAGGCGATTTCAACTTTTCAGGCATAGATTGGAAAAATCAACTTAGCGATAATGAATCTGAAGATTTTATAGAAGTATTACAGGATAGTTTTATATATAAATTTATAAACTTGCCCACTAGAGGAAATAATATCCTCGATTTAGTTCTCAGTAATAATGAAAATCTAGTAAAAGATGTTGGGATTGGAGACGAACTAGGAAACAGTGATCACAAAGCCATATATTTTAACATAATATGGGATGGCAGGAAGAAGGAAAATTCGGCCTTGATCCCGGATTTTAGGAATGCTAATTACGGTAGCATAAGGAGAGACCTAAGGGATGACCCTATGGTCAAAAGATTAATCCCCCCACACCTCCGGAAACTGTCAACTTAGGACGGGATAACCCCGAATTTAATTTAGCAGCTACTTATGAACAATTTATTGCGACAATCAATAATGCCCAAAATAAACACATCCCTAAAAGAAAATTCAGATCGATACGGAACCAACCAAAATGGATGAATAATAGACTCTTAGATCTTCTAGGGAAAAAAAAAGGAGTATATAGAGAAGTTAAGAAAGGCGAAAATCACTTACTTGGTTACTATCAGAACCTAACAAGACAGGTAAAAACAGAAATTAGGAAAGCAAAGAAAAATTATGAAATCAAGGTAGCAAAAGAATCGAAAAATAACCCCAAAGCTTTTTATCAACTGTATAAATCAAAGGATAGAGATACAATAGGTCCCCTTAAAACTCGACAGGAGAAATGACTGATGATGAGTTAGAAATGTGTAGCCAATCTACGTTAAATAGTCATTTTCCGCTCCGTATTCTAAATGAAAACCAGCACAGTTCCAGAAGTTCATGGGTATATAACGACGAGTATAAATATATGTTGATGAATATCAATATTACTAGTAACGATATGCTTAAAAGTAATTAACAAACTGAAGCCTCATAAATCGCCTGGTCAGACCAGGGTATATGCTAGAATATTAAAAGAATGTAGAGATGAGTTGAGTAATCCATTAGCAGTTTTATTTAATAAGTCATTAGAGTCGGGCCTAGTGCCAGAAGCTTGGAAACTTGCAAATGTAGTTCCGATTTTCAAAAAAGGTGATAAATCAATTGCATCAAATTACCGTCCCATTAGTCTCATGTCAATCATAGGCAAGTTGCTAGAGTCAATTATTGCTACAAAAATCAGAAACCACCTTGAAACATTCAACTTAATTCATTCTTCTCAGCACGGGTTCACCCAGGGACGTTCTTGTCTCTCCTAGAATTGTAGCTTTTTTCTCAAGAAGTATTTGAAGCGGTGGTAGATAATGATAAGTCATATGATATAATTTTATTTAGATTTCAGTAAAGCATTCGATGGAGTCCCTCATGAGATTGATAAGGAAGGTAGAAGCACATGGAATAGGTGGATCAGTATTAAAATGGATTGGAGTCATGGTTAACTTCTGGTAGGAAACAAGAGTCAGCATAAATGGATTAAAGTCAGACTGGGAGTGCGGTTAAGCCAGGTTCCCAGGGATCTGTATTAGAGCCCTCTGCTGTTTGTTATATTCATTAATGATCTTGATTTAGGCATAACTAGTAGGATTAGTAAATTTGCAGATGATACCAAAATGGGGGAGAGTGATAAATTCAGACAGTGACTTTGAGAACCTTCAAGAGATCAGAATACCTTCATGAGTTGTCAGTAGACTGGCAAATGAATTTTAATAGTGATAAATGCAAGGTACTACAGAAAGGGAAGACGAATACAAACGTTAAGTATAAACTAGGTAACACGGAAATAGAAAACTCAGTTTGTGAAAAAAATCAAGGTGTATTTGTTAGCAACGACTTGAAACCTAGAAAACAATGTATTAGCGTTCGCAACAAGGCAAACAGGATTCTTGGGTTCATATCTAGGTCTGTGAGTAACAGAACTGCTGACGTTATCTTGAAACTTTACCTAGCATTAGTGAGGCCACACATGGATTATGCGGTTCGGTTCTGGTGTCCTTATTATAGAATGGACATAGATTCTTTGGAGAGAGTACAAAGAAGAATGACAAAAATGATCCATAATATTAGAAACCTTCCATATGAAGAAAGACTGAAAAGCTTAGGCTTACATTCATTAGAGAGGCGTAGAGTTAGGGGAGATATGATAGAGGTGTACAAGTGGGTAAGTGGGATTAACAAGGGTAAAATGGAAGATGTTCTGAAGCTCAGTAATAACGAAATAACTAGAACAAATGGTTTTAAATTAGATAAATTCCGATTCAGAAAGGATATAGGCAAGCACTAGTTTGGTAATAGAGTTGTGGATATGTGGAATAGGCTACCGAGTGATTTGTAGGATCGGGGACGCTAGGGAGCTTCAAGACGAAGTTGGATAGGCACATGTAAGTGCTGGGATAGGTGTGAAAGGGATCTGCCCTGTATGGGCCAGTCGGCCTCCTGCAGTATCCCACTTTCTTATGTTCTTATGTTCTTATGTTCACCTCACAATCTTTACTACATCTCACCTCACAATCTTCACTACATTTCACTTCACAATCTTCACTACATCTCACTTCACAATCTTCACTACATCTCACTTCACAATCTTCACTACATCTCACTTCACAATCTTCACATCTCACTACACAATCTTCACTACATCTCACTTCACAACCTTCACTACATCTCACTTCACAATCTTCACTACATCTCACTTCACATCTTCACTACATCTCACTTCACAATCTTCACCATATCTCACTTCACAATCTTCACCACATCTCACTTCACAATCTTCACCAAATCTCACTTCACAACCTTCACCACATCTCACTTCACAATCTTTACCACATCTCACTTCACAATCTTCACTACATCTCACTTCACAATCTTCACTACATCACACTTCACAATCTTCACTACATCTCACTTCACAATCCTCACTACATCCCACTTCACAATCTTCACTACATCTCACTTCACAATCTTCACTACATCTCACTTCACAATCTTCACTACATCTCACTTCACAATCTTCACTACATCTCACTTCACAATCTTCATTATATCTCACTTCACAATCTTCACTACATCTCACTTCACAATCTTCACTACATCCCACTTCACACCTCAAGCACCAAATCCACTTCCACAATCTTCACCACATCTCACTCACCAATCTTTTACTCACATCCTCACTCTCTCTCACAATCTCACCTCATACATCCCACTTCACAACCTCTACCTTGCCACATCCCACTCACACCCTCTCACTACATCCTCACTCACAATCTCACCACATCCCACTCCACAACTTCCACCACATCCCACTCACAATCTCCACACTCATATCCTCACTCACAATCTCTCACCACATCCCACTCTCACAACTCTCACTACTCTCAATCCACAATCTTCACCACATCTCACTTCCACAATCTCACTACATCCCCCACTTCACAATCTTCACTACATCTCACTTCACAATCTTCACTACATCCCACTTCATAATCTTCACTACATCTCACTTCACAATCTTCACTACATCCCACTTCACAAACTTCACTACATCTCACTTCACAATCTTCACTACATCTCACTTCACAATCTTCAATACATCTCACTTCACAATCTTCACTACATCTCACTTCACAATCTTTCACTACATCTCACTTCACAATCTTCACCATATCTCACTTCACAATCTTTACTACATATCACTTCACAATCTTCACTACATCTCACTTCACAATCTTCACTACATCTCACTTCACAATCTTCACTACATCTCACTTCACAATCTTCACTACATCTCACTTCACAATCTTCACTACCTCTCACTTCACAATCTTAACTACATCTCACTACACAATCTTCACTACATCTCACTTCACAACCTTCACTACATCTCACTTCACAATCTTCACTACATCTCACTTCACATCTTCACTACATCTCACTTCACAATCTTCACCATATCTCACTTCACAATCTTCACCACATCTCACTTCACAATCTTCACCAATCTCACTTCACAATCTTCACCACATCTCACTTCACAATCTTTACCACATCTCACTTCACAATCTTCACTACATCTCACTTCACAATCTTCACTACATCTCACTTCACAATCTTCACTACATCTCACTTCACAATCTTCACTACATCTCACTTCACAATCTTCACTACATCTCACTTCACAATCTTCACTACATCTCACTTCACAATCTTCACTACATCTCACTTCACAATCTTCACTACATCTCACTTCACAATCTTCACTACATCTCACTTCACAATCTTCACTACATCTCACTTCACAATCTTCACTACATCTCACTTCACAATCTTCACTACATCTCACTTCACAATCTTCACTACATCTCACTTCACAATCTTCACCACATCTGACTTCACAATCTTCACTACATCTCACTTCACAATCTTCACTACATCTCACTTCACAATCTTCACTAACACCATCCTTCATCACTACATATAACATCCATCATTACTACTTATAACACCATCCATCATCATCACTACATATAATACTATCCATCATCACTACATATAACACGATCCATCATCACTACATATAACACCATCCACCATCACTACATATAGAACCATCCATCACGACATATAACACCATCCGACGTCATTACATATAACACCAACCATCATCACTACATATAACATCATCCATCATCACTACATATAACTCCATCCATCATCACTACATATAACACCATCCATCATCACTACATATAAAACCAACCTATCATCACTACATATAACATCATCCATCATCACTACATATAACACCATCCATCATCACTACATATAGAACCATCCTATCATCACTACATATAATATCATCCATCATCACTACATATAACACCATCCAACATCACTACATATAACACCACCCATCATCACTACATATAACATCATCCATCATCACTACATATAACTCTATCCATCATCACTACATATAACACCATCCAGCATCACTACATATAACACCAACCATCATCACTACATATAACATCATGCATCATCAATATATATATATAACACCATCCATCATCACTACATATATTACCCTCTTATCATCACTACATATAACACCATCCATCATTACTACAATATAACGCCATCCTTCATCACTACATTACAACACCATCCATCATCACTACATATTATAACACCATCCATCATCATTACAAACACCATCCCTCTTTACTATAGTGATAAACAGAGCTTTATTTTGTTGTCAATTTCTTTAAATTCCAACCTTATTAAACCGTAATTTTTTCTGTATGGTCAAATTTTGATTTGACCTCAGTGAGAGAGCTGTTAGTGTCAGTACATCACAATGGTGTTCCGACGCACTGTATCGAAGGTGACTAAGGTGGAGGTGAAGCCTTGCCAGATGAAGGAGAAGGGCCCCCGATCTAACAAACTGCAGACCACAAAACACACTAAGACCCAAAACAACAAGACCCAAAACAACAAGAAGAAGAAGGAAACTACCACTTTCTGCCGTGTACAAAAGGACCAGTACCTGCCATGGGGAGACTACATCTTCACCGGGAAAAAGACACAAAAGAAGCGCTGAACCTACGCTTCTGATATTTAAAAATACTGTAATAAAAAACATATTAATTGATTTTGTTTGTATTATTTATGCTTTTTTTTATTTTCATCTGTAAACGTGCTGTTTTGGGAATATATTTTGAGTTACATAATATTTAGGTACAGCAGTTTATTTCACTGTATCTACTTGTTTACCAAGTAACTGGACTTACAGTCTCCGATCGGGATTCTCAAAACAAATATTTGGCATCGAACTCCGTAAGTGAGCTCGTAATCTAGCCTGTAACTTACAGGACCTCAACACGATCAACCTGGATATAGTAGTCGCTATTTCCGGATTGCATGAAAAAAAATTAATAATATATGTTTTAATAATGCTTGTTAGACTTGTTTTATCATAGAATAATGAAGAAAATGTTTTGTACATCAACATACTAAAATACAATATTAGTTTTTTTTACGACAAGAAGAGGCTTGGCTGTTCTATTTCTCGCTTTATGGAAGAGATGCAGCTTTTGTCTTCTTACAACTTTTCAAGTAATTTGTACCAAAATAGAAGATTTTTATTGTCCACATTTAGGGTATATTTTTTTTTATGACTGAATAAACTTGCAGATAGACCTTATTAATGTGGTATAGCTGTAAATATCCTTCAGTAATGAAATCCAAATATGAGGTCAAGTGAACATTTTTGCTTAGACTCCGCCTTTGTTAGGACCAAGTTATAACAAGTTATTCTGCCAAGTATCCAATAAGTACCCATGACTCAGAGTTAAATAATACCTAACCTAATCTAAGTTCATCAAACTTAATAAAAAAAGTGGGGCAAAAAATAAGTGGTAAAGAAATTTTTTTCTCAGAAAAAGAATTATATTCAGAGGTTTTTTATCCGATACCTTCAGTCGTGATTATTTTGATGCAAAATTAGTAAAATGTATTTAACCCTAACACTACCTCACCTTACCTAATCTTACCTTACCTTATCTAACCTAACCTAATGTTACCTAACCTAACCAAGCCGCAACGCTCATGACACAATTGAGTTCTCTAGAAAGTTTTAATTTCATTTTCTTTTTTTAAAAATACATTTGCAGAGACAACAAACTTTTGATAATTATTTCTCCAACATATCTATAAATCTGTTGATGATATATAAATTTAGGATAGGTTAGGTTTGGTGTGATTAGGATAGGTTAGGCTAGTTTAGGATAGTCTAAGTTAGCTTAGGAAAGGCTAAGTTAGGTTACGATACACTAGGTTAGGTTTTAATCTGCATGATATTTTTACTGAACTTTTAAACGATGTTATAATCCTGGCAGCAGGGTATCGATCACTAAAATAACACTTTGGTAGTTATAACATTTGATAAAGTTTATTATTACTGTAACATGAAACAAATCACTATAGCTGTACTTATCAATCCAGTATTAAATCTGTATTATCTTTGACCATCGCTCATTGGCCAGCTTATCTCTGCACTGTTCTCTGATATAATAAAGTATTGGTGAATGGGAATATTAATCATTTGTGAGTCACTTACTATAAAGGAAACTGTAACGGATTCTATGGACAGTTGGGAATATTTTCATGGAATAAGTCAGAGTAACTCCCCTCTTGCCCAAAAGCGATCCAAGGAGTTAATTCACAGAGCGAAAATCTAGACGAGTCTTCCTTGTTTGTTTTAGGTCATAACAACGAAAAGTTTAATAATGTTTATTACAATGATTCAGGTTTTACTGTAATTCTTCTTTTTTATATTTTTAGTATTTTGTAGATTTTTTTCACCCAGTTCATTTCTTGTTTAGATTCATTATTGCAATTATTTTTATTACAGAGTTGAATTAAAAGTTTATATCTAAGTATTTTACAGCTTCACAAATACTTTTATAAAATGTTGATACACACAGTGGACAGTTTTAGTTCTTTCTTGTAATACCTCAGTATTACTCTGTTAAATTCTTACCATTTACACCTGACCATTTATTTATTTATTTTACAAATTGTTTAAAGAGAGAACATCACCAGCAGGATACAGATGATGAAGTAAATAGAAGTTTGTAACCTAACCCTACCCCCCACTGCTACCCCTCACTCTTGTCCCACATTCTTACTCGTCACTCCTACCCCTTACTCCTACCCCTTACTCCCACCCCTTAATCCCACCCCTTATTCCCACCCCTTATTCTCACCCCTTATTCCCACCCCTTGCTCCCACCCCTTCCTTCTACCCCTTACTTCTACCCCTTACTCCTACCCCTTACTTCTACCCCTTACTTCTACCCCTTACTCCTACCACTTACTCCTACCACTTACTCATACCCCTTACTCCCACCCCTTGCTTCCACCCCTTGCTTCCACCCTCTTACTCGTACCCCTTGCTCCCACCCCTTACTCCTACCCCTTACTGCCACCCCTTACTGCCACCCCTTACTCCCACCCCTTACTCCCACCCCCACTCCCACCCATTACTCCCAGATCCTTACTCCCACGCCTTTACTCCCACCCCACCCTAAATTCCCCACTCCCAACTCCCCACTCCCACGCCCACTCCCACCTCACTCCCCACCCCCACTCCCACCCCCACTCCCCACGCCTTACTCCCACCCTTCACTCCTACCTTCGCTTCTACCCCCACTGTTACCCCACACTACGCTGGTAATTGAAGACATCATACATTTGTTCACTTAGACACCACTTATTATTCAGGACCTAATGGCTATAATATCAGAGTCATTATTCTTAACTCAACTTTATATATATATCATTTGTCAAAAACCTTCACCACAAGAAAGAAAAGAACAGTCGGGTATGGCAGAAAATGTAATAAACGAACATGGAGTAAGACATCAAGCTCCATATTGTAAACAAGATCATCGTTATTGTTTATTTATTGCGAGGAAAAATATTGTTCGCAATATAATTATAAAAACCTTCTGTAATTCATTCTCTTCATTACACTAAAAGGTAATGAAGTATATAAAGAAAATAGTTTATAAATTACTAAAATAAAAATACGTATAAAAAGTAAAATAACATCTATTGATGGAATAGAAAAGAATTATATCGTAAGTGGGTAAAAGATTTCTTGGGTAGGTTTTAGAATACAATAACTGTTTTCTGCATTACACTGATGGTTCCAAGTCAGAAATTATCCTTAAGTTTTGTGAATCAGTATTTACAGTTTTTCTTAAAGGGTGACTTAAGTTACGGTCACACGATCCCTTTGATGAGCAATTAATTTGGAGCAAGAAATTACGAGTAATTTCTTCCAAATGTGGTCACACGAGTGGCTCTTGGTTCAGTTAATACAGCAAGAAAAAAAAGTTAACGCCGCTGTGCGAGTAGAAGGGAGACGGAACATCACAACAACAATGCAGACGACGCAGCAGCTATCCTTGGTATTATTGTTATTATTAAAAAGAAATGAGAGAAAGCGAAGAAAAACTATTGGGGACTCGTAAGTGGCTGGCGAGGAGGAGGAACGAGTGTTTAATATAGACTGGTTCAACTATCGTAGTTACAGTAGGGAGGGTTGTTAGTGTGTGGAGAATGACCGGCTGTATGGGCTTGTGTTTTGTAAACAAACACGCCAAAACACCCCCCAAATAATAAACTCAGTGTGTCGTAAAAAACTGTTTGTGCATTTTATACATAATGTTATTGATCTATGTTATATATAGCCAAGGTAAATACTCGATAAATAAGCTTCGTGTCATTAAATATGGTATTAACCGGTTTTTGAACCGATAATCTTGCTCGAAATAGTCAAGAAATTGACTATCACGATTGTCAATAAAAATGCTTCAAAAACTTGCTCGAATTTCTCGAAAATTGCTCGAAATAACTTTCCGGCAAGAAATTGCTAAAAAAAAATGCGCCCATGTGACCAGTGCTTTAAGAATTGTATGATATCCTCATGGCAATGGAAACACACACACACACACACACTCACCCCATACACAGTCACACACTCACCATGCACAATCACACACACCCATACACACACCGTACATGCACAAACCATACACACACATACACAGACACACACACACACACACCATACATACACACACCATACACATACACACACCATACACACATACACACACACACACACACACACCATGCACACACCATACAAACAAACAAACACACACCATATACACACACACACACACACACAATGCACACACACACACCATGCACACTCACACACACACACACCATGCACACTCACACCATGCACACACACACACTAATTGTTTTAATTTAGTTCTTGGAACTCTTAAGTGGCAGCGCTTGATGTAAACACTTCTTGGCATTTTCTGTTTATCTAGTAGCAGGTATACACACAGATGTAATATGAGAAAATAAATTATGAATTCTGTCCAGGGAAGTGTTGTGAATATGACTTTGAGATAACACTTGTGTTAAGTGTGAATTTCCCTGTCTAGTGATATGTCCAACTACTACTCTGGGCCGCGAGACAGTGGTAGTGATTACAGATTGCCCACGAGGGGGCTAGTTTATTGGGCACACCCCTTACATCCTGTGCAAGGTGAAGCGCAGAAGCGTTTACAGTGCCCAACTGGGAAGCATGCGGAGTTCATGCTTGCCTTTATGACTCATGCATTAAGGGCGTAAAAGGCCTGAAGGGTCATGGGTTTTGTCAGCAAGTTACATAAAGTGACAATGATGAGTGTGTGGGGGAAAATTCCCGGTACAATTTATCTGTTTATGGCAAAGTGTGGCAGGTCCCTATTAATGTGAGCGGTGTTTACTGAATCAGCTGACCCTGGCTCGACCTTTTGAGAGACGCAAGCCAAGTGATCTAAGAGTCGTGAATAACATGGTGAATTACTTGGTGTTATTCATTTGGGTGAATATTTGTATAAATCAAAGGTGCTGTCACACACACACACACACACACACACACCACACGTGGCACACCACCAACACACAGTTTCTGAGAAGGAGTTTGAGATTGTATTTAACGAAGTCTTAACTGGGAAAATGTTGTATGGCTTTTGTTATGGGGTAAGTTCTGGCGTGAACATTAAGACTATTTTCATAATTTTTGTAACTAATATTTTTATCTGCCTGGTACAATTATTTATTAATTTGTATTGTAAGTTATGTCTTGATAGTCGATGTAATGTAACAATTTATTTTTTGTGTTAATGTTCATATAGATTGGTTCAGTGTTGCGGCTCTGACTCGTCAACGATGTTAATAAGCTCTTGAGTACATACCGCTGGTGAAACTATGTTATATTAACAACACGACAGACAAGTACTATAATACCTTAACATTTAACAATAATTCAGCCTTAATTTAATTTTTTCACCAACTTAAGACACATAACCCAGAAGGAAGTAAGAC
>NW_024757175.1:0-24733 GCF_018991925.1 Homarus americanus
ACCGATCGCCCAAGCGGCTAACGACCGATAAGTGATGAGGTGAATAAAAAGTAAAACGTGATCGGTCACGTCTCTGTTACTAACTGTTCGCAAATACTCGAGTGTATGTCTGTGGGGTGTACGATGCTGCTGTCATGGTGTATGTCTGTGGGGAGTCGGATGCTGCTGTCATGGTATATGTCTGTGAGGGTGTTTGAGGTTGCTGTGATGGTGTATGTCTGTGAGAGTGTGTGAGGGCTGTTGTAATGGTGTATGTCTGTTAGGGTGTGTGAAGCTGCTGTAATGGTGTATGTCTGTGAGGGTGTGTGGGCTGTTGTATTGTTGTATGTCTGTGAGGTGTGTGGCTGCTGTAATGGTGTATGTCTGTGAGGGTGTGAGGCTGTTGTATTGTTGTATGTCTGTGAGGGGTGTTTGTGGCTGCTGTGATGGTGTATGTCTGTGAGGGTGTGTGAGGCTGTTGTGTTGTTGTATGTCTGTGAGGTGTGAAGCTGCTGTGATGGTGTATGTCTGTGAGGGGTGGTAAGCTGGCTGTTAATGGTGTATGTTCTGTGAGGGTGTGTGAAGCTGTTGTGAAGGTGTGTGAGGCTGTTGTATTGTTGTATGTCTGTGGAGGGTGTGTGGCTGCTGTGATGGTGTATGTCTGTGAGGTGTGGAAGCTGCTGTAATGGTGTATGTCTGTGAGGGTGTGTGGGCTGCTGTGATTGTGTGTATCTGCGGGTGTGTAATGCTGCTGTGAGTGTGTGTGGTGCTGTGACGGTATGTGAGGCTGTTGTGAGGGTGTGTGAGGCTGCTGTGGGGGGGTGTATGAGGATGCTGTGAGGGTGTGTGGAGGCTGCTGTGATGGTTTATACCTGTGAGGGTGTGTGGCTTCTCGGAGGGTGTGTGTGGCTACTGTGATTGGGTATGTCTGTGGTGTGTGAATCTACTGTGAGGGTGTTTGAGGCTGCTGTGATGGTGCATGTCTGTGGGGGTAGGTGAGGCTCCTGTGATGGTGTTGTGTGTGGTGTGTGGGCTGCTCTGGTGGGGTATGTCTGTGAGGGTGTGTGGCTGCTGTGATGGTTTATGTCTGTGAGGGGTGTGTGAAGGTGCTCTGAGGTGTGGGCTGCTGTGATGGTGTATGTCTGTGAGGTGTGTGGGGTGGTGTGATGGTGTATGTCTGTGGAGTGTGAGGCTGGTGGGGTGTATGTCTGTGGGTGTGTGTGGGCCGCTGTGATGGCGTTTGTCTGTGAGGGGTGTGTGTGGGGGCTGGTGTGATGGTGTGTATGTCTGTGGGGTGTGTGAGGCTGGTGTGATGGTGTATGTCTGTGGGGTGTGTGAGGTTGCTGTGATGGCGTGTGTCTGTGAGGTGTGTATGTCTGTGGGGGTGTGTGTGAGAGGCTGGTGTGGGGTGTATGTCTGTGAGGGTGTGTGAAGAGGTGCTCTGAGGGGTGTGGGGGCTGCTGTGATGGTGTATGTGTCTGTGGGGGGAGTTGAGGCTCCTGTGATGGTGTGTGTGAGGGTGTGTGAGGGGCTGCTCTGGTGGGGGTGTCTGTGAGGGTGTGTGGGGCTGCTGTGATGGTTTATGTCTGTGAGGGTGTGTGGGGGTGCTCTGAGGGGTGTGGGGGCTGCTGTGAGTGTATGTCTGTGGGGTGTGTGAGGTTGCTGTGATGGCGTGTGTCTGTGATGGTGTATGTCTGTGGGGTGTGTGGGGGTGCTGTGATGGTGTATGTCTGTGGGGGTGTGTGGGGCTGCTGTGATGGTGTATGTCTGTGGGGGTGTGTGTGGCTGCTGTGATGGTGTATGTCTGTGGGGGTGTGTGGGGCTGGTGTGAGGTGTATGTCTGTGGGGGTGTGTGAGGCTGCTGTGATGGTGTATGTCTATGAGGGTGTGTGTGCAGTTGCTGTGATGGCGTGTGTCTGTGAGGGTGTATGTCTGTGAGTGTGTGAGGCTCTGGGTTGGTGTATGTTTGTAGGGTGTGTGAAGCTGGTTTGGGGGTGTGTGAGGCTTCTGTGATGGTGTATGGCTGTGGGGTGTGTGGGGGCTGCTGTGATGGTGTACTGTCTGTGGGGGTGTGTGAGACTGCTGTGATGGTGTATGTGTGTGGGGGTGTGTGAGGCTGCTGTGATGGTGTATGTCTGTGGGGGTGTGTGGGGCTGGTGTGATGGTGTATGTCTGTGGGGGTGTGTGGGGCTGCTGTGATGGTGTATGTCTATGAGGGTGTGTGCAGTTGCTGTGATGGGTGTGTCTGTGAGGGTGTGTCTGTGAGGGTGTGTAGGGCTCCTGGGTTGGTGTATGTCTGTAAGGGTGTGTGAGGCTGCTGTGATGGCGTATGTATGTGAGGGTGTGTGAGGCTGCTGTGATGGTGTATGTCTGTGGGGGTGTGTGAGGCTGTTGTGAAGGTGTGGGGCTGCTGTGTTGGTGTATGTCTGTGGGGTGTGTGGGGGCTGCTGTGATGGTGTATGTCTGTGAGGGTGTGTGAGGCTGCTGTGTTGGTGTATGTCTGTGGGGGGTGTGTGGGGCTGCTGTGATGATGTATGTCTGTGGGGGTGTGTGAGGCTGCTGTGATGGTGTGTTGTGGGGGTGTGTGAGGCTGTGGTGTGAGGGTGTGTGGGGGCTGCTGTGATGGTGTATGTCTGTGAGGGTGTGTGTGAGGCTGCTGTGATGGTGTTATCTGTAGGGTGTGTGAGGCTGGTGTGAGGGTGTATGTCTGTGAGGGTGTGTGGGGGCTGCTGTGATGGTGTATGTCTGTGGGGTGTGTGGGGCTGGTGTGATGGTGTATGTCTGTGGGGGTGTGTGGGCTTGTGTGAGGTGTGTGGGGCTGGTGTGGGGGGTGTGTGGGGGCTGGTGTGAGGTGTATGTCTGTGGGGTGTGTGAGGCTGGTGTGATGGTGTATGTCTGTGGGGTGTGTGAGGCTGGTGTGATGGTGTATGTCTGTGAGGTGTGTGAGGCTGCTGTGATGGTTTATGTCTATGGGGGTGTGTGAGGCTGGTGTGATGGTGTATGTTTGGTATAGTGTTACGCTGGACAAAACCTTTTATATATGTCGTGCTGGAACTAAACCCAGAAACACAATTATGAGAGGCACGAGTTGTTTCTCTACAGATATTGATATTTATATTGAAGCAGTTTATTTAGCCAGAAGAACACAATTACAGAGTGGGTACAAATCATAATATTTACATGGCTGAGCCAGTTAAGAGCCTGGGGCTTTCCTGTAGGCACCTGATATATACTATACATTTATCTCAAGGGAAGTATTATGTGCCATTTAGTATCATCTGGAATAGCACACATAAAGCATGGTGGTATTGAGAACACGTCATATTGTTACCACTATCACTTCGATATATTTAATTATTTTATTTATTTTATTATTTTTTACATATATATTATAAGTATATACAGTACATACTTTTACAGTGGAGTTGATATTCATAAATATGATAGGTTGTATTTGTATAGATATGTAAAATACTAAGATATGTAAGACACGCCTGACCTCAGGACTGTTACCATTCATTGCACCATTTGTTCACATGTCTGTATTACTATATATTGTTATAGCATGTCTGATATCTATGCTTATGTCTAATGCCTATGTTCACTTACTATGTCCGATGTACTATGTCTGTACCGCGCTAGTCGAGTAATTAGAAGGTCTCATTTATTGTCATGTAATGTCTAGCAACTCTCCCTGCCTAGCTAGCTAACTTCTCTCAGATCGGCTTCGGCCTGGCTACGAAACGGAGTTCTTTTGCTTGTCCTGTTTTCTGTACCTGTCGGTTATCCTGCCGTCTTGTACTACTTATGGAATATCTCTACTGCTCATTGCTATTGGAGTTTGAAGAACCTTGTCTAGGATATACATCCCACAGTATTAAGGTGGGAACATGAGGACAGAGCTGTCAGTATTATGTCCAGTTGGCAAATATATTTATTGAAATGGTAATTTATATCTATCTACATAATTTCTGATCAAACTGTTTTGGTGGTACAATAAAAGCAGGAATATAAAGTAGGTATTGCATTAAATATTAACACCTAGACAATGGATATTTTTCAGAGATGATTTAAAGGAACCAAGGGTAGTCTTTGTTCGGATGGGTGGGGTAAGTTGTTCACACTTTCACTCCATGATATTTTATGGATGTCTGGGGCTGAGAAGGGGCGCATGGTGGGTTGTCTTAGTAGCTCTGGGTGCCTTAAGTTGTATCTCTGATTATTCGGAACTGGAAATAATTATTGTCAAGCAAGTGGTTGACAGATTTAATAGGGCACAGCAGTAGTGTTAATATCCTCGAATTTAAACGTTTTTCAATTTTGCAGTTTTTTTTCAAGTAGGTCATTGTCCGCACAACTCTCTTTTTATTGAATAATCATGGGTTGTGTTTTTGAAGAGCGGAGGCCCCCCATAGTGTGTGACAGTGTATCAGGTGTTGGTAAACAAGTTCATAATAAATTTCTTTCATTGCTGTAGAGTGATTGACTGTTGAGTGTGATACATGACACCGCACTGTTTATTGACTTTACTATGAATGGCTTGTATGTGGTTTCCTCAGATAAGTTTCTCATCAACAATAACTTGAGGAATTTGGTATATTTTTCCGTTTCAGGACTGTATTATCAAGGTACAGGGTATCCAAGTCTGGAGTAAGTTTTTCCTTCTGTGAAAGATTGTGTTGTGGGGTGTTTGGGAGGTTTAAAGTCAGTTTGGTATAGTGTTACTCTGTACCTCCCTGTTTGGTAGCTGCCACCTATATCGCTTATGTACCTAAAAACAGCACAGGAACGAGAATTGGAGCCTTGAGGACGCCATATAAAATGGTGAAGAGTCAGATTGATGATTATTATAGCAGACATACTGCTTCCTATTAGACAGATATGAGAGTAAACCAATTGTGGGATAAACGCCTAACACAGTAAAATCAATCTTTGACAGAGGATGGTATGGTCGACAGTATCAAAGGCTAGAGAGGTCCAGGAATATACCGAGTGTAACCTGACTGTCATCAAGGAGGTTAAGATGTCATTAGTAAAGGATAGCAGAGCACATTTTTGTTGACCTTCTAGCTCTAAATCCAAACTGAGAGTCTTTAAGGATGTTATTGACACTGCAGAAGAATTTAGTCTACAACATGCTACTTCTCCAGTATTTTACTTAAGGTTGGGAGGGACTGATATGGGGCGATAATTCTGAAAGACCTTTGTCCCCAGATTTTTATATATTGGGTGAACTTTAATTTTCAGTTTGTTCAGAAAAGACACCACTAGTGAAGGAGGAGTTACAAATGTGTGCGAGAACAGTCAGTAATAAGTGGGCTACTTTCTTAATGATGCTCATTGGTATATTGCCTTCGCCTGCTGCTGCCATCAAACAGGGGGAGGTACTGTAGTGGATCTCTCCCTATACAACTGCATTCGCATTCCAATGCGACAGTATCCCTAACAACACGGGGTGGGGGAGGGGGGTCGCCACCTGCTACGTCTTCCCTAGCAACGAAGTCAGAAACCGGCGAGTTCCCACAGATTTACTTCCGGCTGCTGTGTTATATAAGCTCGCATTCTCTCCATTGAGATTCATTCTTCTCCTAAGTTCCTGAACACGCAACTCCTCCTCCAAGCAGCTCCTCCTTGTCCAGCTCTCATTCAACGTGGAGGCCAGCAATATGCAACATCCTCTAACAAGCTCCTGCACATCTACCTCCTAAAACACGCGCTACTTACTGAACCGCGTCTTCGAGCAAGCTCCTCGCCATACAGCATCTCCAGCACTGAATTGGCTGTTTTGTACAATTAACAGGCCGTTCACATACATTTATTATTTGGGTTTAAGTAACGAAACCCAAACTGTAGTTCCTTGTTTTATTATAAAATGATTGTATCTATAATTCCTGAGTGTAGATCGACCGTAAGTTCCACTGTATGAGTGAATGAAAGGGACGGCGTTTATGTATTATAAACATTAGGTCACGTCCTTACGATATAACTTTCTGTGAGCGACTCATGAGTAGTGACCCATCGAGGAGAACGGTATGGGTGCGTCATTCCCCCTCGAGGAAGACAGGAGCCATCCACTGCGGCTCTCAAATAAAGTCTTCCTCTAGTCAAGGATATCAAACTACTGCTGCTTCAGGTGGCCAGAGGCCGGCTACTACTTATGCCTTTTACTCAGCATAGTATGACGCAGCTTCCGTGGGCACACCTTATCACGTGCATTGAACATGTCACCTCATAGCCAGTGGAAAGTTACAGGGTGGTGAATCTGAATATAATATCAGATGTATTGACCCATTTATATAATATGTTCTGTTGATGAGACAGGGGCCCATTACAGCACCAGACTGTCTTGTATATAATATATTTTATATAAGAAAACCACCACAGAGTTTCCATCCACCCATCCTGAGTGCTAGAAACATAATATCACGTAACCTACAATTGGTGACCCCGGAAAAACGCACTCACAGGATATAGGACGGGCGGATCTCTACCGACTTTCAACCTGGCGTTGAGGACTGGTTAGATCATGTGGAAGCAATCCTCATCAGCTCTAAGCTACTGACGAGCAAAAATGACAGTGCCCTGCTCTCCTCCTTGCCCGCGAGTCTCCATGCTTGTATCATGGACTACTTCCAACCCTCCAGAAGAACAACAAATTCGCCACCCTGCGGGACGCCTTTAAAAAACGTACCGACGGACCCGCCCCAGTCTCCTGCAGGAACCTATCTTCTATCTCCCTTGGAAACTCAACTCCGGACTTCTCTGGGAGGAGATGTGTAGGCTGAACTCCCGGCACGCAGACAGACTTCGAACCTATCCTGCGCCAGCTTCACGCTAAAAAGCTCCCCACACAAGTACGTATCACCTGTCTGCAGTAGATTACTCGTCGACACCTGAACTTTACAACCGCTGCAGATAGAATATTAAAAAAATACACTGCTGTGTGCCATGCTGCCACAAACCACTCAGTGGTCCTCCACTTAGCCTCGGTTTCGTCAGCCTGATCAACGCTCCTCAGAAGTAGCATTCCACCAGACAAGCAAGACATCAGGGGACCTGTTTGCAAACTTTGAACCGGGATGGACACCATTGAACAGCTCTGCTCCTCCATGCCTGCTTCTTCTCCTGTTCCTGCCCCACGCACTGTGTCTTACCAACCCCAACACCCCGTCCTGCCCCAGACCCGCCGCCAGCCCCAGGCACAATATACCCTACCTTCTGTTGGTACCATCAACATTTTGGCGCTAAAGCTGGACGCTGTGAGGCTCCTGCAACTACACGGCGAAAGCAACATGAGGTGACTGGTAGGCGCCATAACCTCCGCCACTATCAAGCAGCACATCACACCTTACTTTTGACCAGCCACTTCACTCCTGCTGCCCGTCGACCTACTACAAACCTACATCAGGCGGTTTCTGCATTCAAGGCTACTGCCTCCGCCAGCCTTCCACTGCCCTGAACACATTCATCGCACCTCCTCCGTCAGTCTACCCACCATTGCCGCTTAGAGCACCACCTCGCCCACAACATTTCTGCATATCCTCTTTTCATCCTCAGGTACCTACTGCTCCTGACGACCCCGCAGCCGGCCCTAATGACCCAGATATCCCCACCGGTCCCCTCCTGCGGCGATAGAAGCACCACATTCCTCGCCAGTACAACCTTCTCCTATCCACAACCCTCCTTGTCCCCTGATTCTCCCACAGGTTCTGTTTCACTGGACAGAGTCGTCTCCTGCAGCGGCCGACTGATCCACCCCTGCCCGTTTTGTCTCACATGTGAGATACAACCCTGCCGACAAGTCTCTTGCAGCGCCGGGAGGAGGAGTATTGTAGTGGATCTCTCCCTGCAACTGCATCCACATTCCAATGCGATAGTATCCTAGCAACACGGGGGGGGTGGGGTCTCGCCACCTACTACGTCTTCCCTACAGCAAGGTAAAAAAACCAGCAGTTCCACGGGTTTACTTCCGGCTGCTGTGTATATATAAGCTCGCATTCTCCATTGAAATTCATTCTTCTCTAAGTTCTGAACACGCAACACCTCCTCCAAGCAAGCTCCTCGCTGTCCAGTTCTCATTCAACTGGACGATAGCAACAGTACAACATCCTCTAACAAGCTCCTGCATCTACCCTAAAACACGCTACTCACTGAACGCGTCTTCCAAAGCAAGCTCCTCACCACAGCATCTCAGCATCAGACTGTCTTGTAAATAATATATTTTATATAGAAAACACCACCTAGAGTTTCCATCAACCCCATCCTGAGTGCTAGACAACATAATATCACATAACCCTACAGTACTACTGCCTGGGAAGGTGTTGGAGAAGCATAATGTGTTGTCTAATGGTAGACCCTATGTGACATCACAAGTGTGACCAAGTCCCAGGCTGCTCATCTGACTTTTCAGCCTCATTTACACAATTGCAGGGGTCTCAATTGTTTCTCTAACTGACAGCACAACATACATATATCGTTTTCACTATTGATCTTTTTCCATTTTTTGTATTTATTTATTTATTTATTATTATTATTATTATTATTATTATTATTATTATTATTATTTTAATTTTATTTTTTATTGCAAATTTATTTATTTATATTATTTTTAAATTATTATTATTATTATTATTATTATCATTATTATATTTTACCTCAGGCTCTAATGTGGTCATTGACTGTTTGGTGGCTAATCCCAGAAAAATCTTACCTGTGACAGGGTATAAGAACAGCTCATTTTGCTGTCTGTTTTGCAGGTATAGACTCTAAATTCCTTATGGCGAGTCAGGAGCTTTGCAAAGACTTTTGCTGACATTGATCAAATAGTCATTGAAGTGGTTGGTAATAGGGTCTTGCTAGTGAATCATTTATCACAAAGCTGAGTGGGGGCGAAGGTTGAGTGTTCCTGTTTTGAATAGAATTAATAATACTCCAGGTTTTCTTACTGTCGCCTGATGCTGACTGGATCTTATTTGATAATAGCTACGTCTGGCATTTCTAACTGCTTGTTGCTCTATTTCTGATATCTTTGGTAAACATCACCAAACTATAGGTCTTTTAAATTTCCGCAGTTTGTGTTTTATCATTGCCTTGATTTCACTTGTAATAATAGGGTTTGGAAATGGACAGTTTTCACTGACTTAGTCTTGAGGGGAAGCATTTATCAGCATTGAAGATGCAAGAGAAGTTGCAGCAGTTCACGTTAGTGTTGTCGGAGGCATAGACAAGAACCCACTAAGCATTCAGTAAGTTGTTTTACAAAGGAACATGTTGTCGGGGCAGTAGTCTCTACTTTATTTGGACTCTACTAGACCTTTCAGATCTTGTGGCAGTTTTTTACATGACAAAAATGGGAAGTGATCTGAGATATTGCTATAAATAATTCCACTTGCAAGATTAAGGGTGTGTTAGTCCAGATATGATCCATGTGGGGTTATGTGATTTTGGTTTCCACTCAGGATGGGATGAGAAGGAAACTCACATGCTCTCTGTATACATGTTGTATTGGATGTCCAATGCAGCTTGGTGCTGGGAAGTGGCAGCGTGGTTACAAGCGTGATGTAGAGAGCTTGTTGGTGAGGGTGCAGAGGAGGACAGCTTTGTGGGTCGCCATGCTCGCCGGCGGGAGCGAGGGCCGCCAGGCAGCGGCGGAGGAGGAGGTGTTGCTTGCTGGTTGGTGTAGGTAGAAAAGAGAGAGAGATAGGCCACCGAGGTCAGGTCTTAAACAGCGGAGGTAGGCGGCTTAGTAGTTGACTGTTGCGTGTAATGGCGCTGGTTGACCTATACCACGAGGCATACACTGGGGAATTCGCGTCGGCTAATCAGCGACAAACAGCGTTTGTAGGGGAGGATCCATTACACTATCACAGTGGCAGAGGAAGAGCAAAAACTCAGGGTCACTGAGGTGTGTGTCTATTTGAAAATGGAATCGAAAGAATAATCTTTTTTTTTTCTTAATAGTTTTAAATCAGCTATTCTTGGGGAAGCTGATTTAACACCGAAGAAATATTAGTGTCATTAGTGTTCGTCAGCAGCCTATTAACGAACACAGTTTCCACACTTAATAAAAAGATTATCTCTCGATTCAGGGAACAACAACGATAAGAATGGTTCTAATACTCAACAAACTTTCATTTTCCTAGCTAATAAATATAACATCTGTCATCCCACAATGGAAACAAAGTCTTTGAATCATATTGATGTTCTTATTCTTTCATTCCTCGGTCGAAATGACAAGAAGTTGACTGCAAAGAAGCAAGCAGTTTTAATTGTCGATGAGTAATGATGACTATTATAGTGTATTTACTATTCAGAATACGCACAAAACACATTAATTGTTGATGCTCCAGTTATGCATTCTTATGATTATAACATCATATCTTGTGAAATTTTAATAATCTTCGGAGATCTACATATATGATATTATATAACATTACACAGAGAGTTCTGTCTCTCATAATTTTGTTATCGTTGTTACTTGAACTCGTGTACAGTATTACTAATCTTGCTACGCGCTTAAAGACCTTCGTTGTTGAAGCGCAGTAATAATTATTAACAACAAGAGAAAGTTATACAAGAGAATTTATTTCTCATTATCTTTAATTGTTGATGAAATAATGTAATTGTTAATCTTTCGCCGCGTTTCACGCACTTATTTTATTCTGGGCCAGACGATTTATTCAGCTTAGGGTAACCTCCCGCTGCAATAATATTATAACAAAAAAAAAGAAGGATGCTGACCTTGTGATGTATACTTTTTCAAAAACTATGGCCTTCATTATACATTATCAAATCATCTGGTTAGACATCTGCCATACGATAGTTTACTTGGAGGGTTTTACACGTTTTCCAGCTTGCCTGTATACACTATCACGCCAATAATGATTCGAGTTCAGTGCAACAGTTGCTAACAGCTGAATAATATTTTACGCCTGATTGATTGAAGATTTATGGACTTCCATAAAAAAACCCCAAAATTAGTCAACTAGGAATCAGTTTACTGCCTTATCACGAAAATTGTGACCAAGTCCTAGGTTGCTGATCTGACTTTCTCACCACACACACAATTGCAGGGTCTCAATCGTTTCTCTTACTATTGACAACACAATATACATACTATATATCGTTTCCCATTCTTGATTTATTTTTTTATTATTATTATTAGTGTATTATAATATTTTTCGCTCCCCAGGCCGTGAATGTTGGTCAGTGACTGTGTCCGGAAGGGCTAAACCCGTGAAAAAAAAAAAAAATACTCAACACACACACATATTATGCCTTCAGGCAGTCAAAATAATTTAGTTACCATTTAAGGCTGAAAGCTAAGTCATAGTGTTCTGGTACCTAATACCTTCTTAAAAATATAATGTTGTGTATATTTAGTATATGTATGTTATTTTTCAAGATAAATTCAAATTTTTCTATTCTTATTTAATTTCTAAGACAAAAGTATTTTTTTTATTTTCTTCACATAAACAATATAATAATATGACCTAATTGATCATATGAATGACATATCATTGTTTATATTTTTCCTTAAATAATAGTTACCCAAAGTAATCTGCACTATTTTGAAACACACACACACACACACACACACACGCGACACACAACAGATCGATGGTGTTAATGCAGACTAAAATATAGGAAGCTCTCATTGTCACATGAATATTCAGTTCATGTTTACAGTTACAGTACGTACACAAGTTTCATTTATTTAGTATGTGTACAAAAACACACATTAAAATATATAGGCTACAAAGCAGGTATACAAACCTTGTCCATATACAGTGATATGATGAAAAATTTTGGTTGTAGTTTGAATCGAAAATAAAGTTATACTTTGTATATCCTGCTCCAGGAGAGCCAGTATTTTTCTTGATCCATGTCATATGTTCAATAAGAAATTCTCTTGGCGAAGGTAAATTTTGACGCAGAAGGTTATACAATTGATGTGGGATTCATTGTCAGTCTCCACCAGTTACAGGAAAAGGTCTGCATTTCAGAAACAAGTTAAGAGTCACATACTGAATACGTAAAGAGAAAACTGAATGTAAAATTGGCCAGTAGTTACTTGGTGACTCTGGGTTGACTTTCCAGTTTGTTTGGATGAGAAGATACCGGGTTTCATGGTTGCCAAGGAACAATAGAATTCATACGTACACTCAACGCACTGTTTGACATCATAAATTCTCGGAATTTGTGTATTTACGGCTGGAAGCGCCCTTTGCAAGCAGATAATAATTCAGAGCTGATTGAAGTTCATTGAAAGTGTACAACAGTATCTGGTTTCCTTAACATTACTGCCTGATAAGTTGTCTATTGTTCAATCCAGAAGAAAAACAGGATTAATTGGATTCCTTGTTTGTTGCAAAGTCTGCAAAATATTAGCAAAATTTTAATTGTTACTTCAAAACCACTTTTGGATTACTTTAACTTAACACAAGATGAGTCAGGTCATATAGAAAAATTTTTTTAGGCAAATTATAAGTATGAGAGGGTGCAACAACAATCCCACGGCTCGACAATTCTCAGCAGCCTACAAGAGGTGTTAACTCATATTGACATTGAAGAAGTGACTCGTGTAAATTGCTTAGGTATACTTTTATCCTCTTCAACATTGATCGGCTCGTTAGCCGCTTGGTGATCGGTCATGTCTTTGTTTCGCACTGTTGGCAAGTACTGGGCATGCACCGGCTCTAAATAGCCTGAACCTGCTCCACTGTTGGTCAAGTCTGGTCTTGAAAGAGCTCACACTATAAGGGCGGGGATTTCTTTCCTTTCCTTAACCCTAGCTGCTATCATTTATAAGGGCACGAGTTTTCTTTAATTCTTTTCTTTTTAAATTATACCATAGTAGTTACCTTTAAACTCTTTAACCTGGTTTTCTCTTAATTTCTTACTTCATTTATTTTCTCCAGTAGTTTTGTCTAGTTATTTTTTTTCATATAGTTACTCCATAACCTCTGACCTTTGGTAGCATTGTCATGGTCACAATGACGGTTGGTCTTTTGGAAACTGATGATTCTTATTATACTTCACGCCCGCAAAACATGTGGATATCTGGTGAGTTATCCTAGGAAGAAACGTTTTTACACAAGGCTCCTTGTCTAAGTCCGCCCATTTGGGGATCACAGTTGTCAACGTATATATATTCAATTTTTCCTGCTGTTCAATCTCGAATTAGTTTATGTAAATCGACTTGAAATTCGCCAGACCCGTGTCAACTGAGGTCATCCTTGAATGTGTAACAGTTGATTTGAATGTAACTTCTGTGTCATTGCGTAGTAGCCACCTCTGGCAACTCACAGATAAACCTATGGGAGAAGGAGGATCAGCCTTCCTTGACGTCCTCCAAATTGTTCTCAGGTATGTGTGTTCCCCACAGATATAGTCATTCAGTTTAACTTAGTCAATTTAGTGAATATCAGTGTTCATGTTGTTACAGTGAAATTGTCATTTACCCAGTGTACGAATTACTATAACGCAAATGTCGTCTGTCGTTGCTAGACGAGAGTGTTTGTGATTGAGTCATCATCAAGCCTTCATACGTCCTCAAATTGTTCTCCAGATCCAGTGTGTGGGTTTATTTTGGACACCCACAGGCTGCCCAGGGTCGGTGGCTACCTAACAGTTAGCTGTATTAGACGATGTCGCTGATTTGGCAGGATTGAAGTGCAAGTCCTCATTTTGGGGACTTAGACCCCAGACGCTCACCACTTGTCAGACTACAACTAGATCCATAACAGCGGTCTTCATTTGTTGAGACGCCAGTGTTCTACCCTGGGACACTCCATATAGTTATTTGGTCCACAGTGTTTGTTGTATATGATTGGGGATAATTAACTGGAAATAATTATCCCATGTTGGGTAGTGAACCCGTATAGTTGTTAGTACCAGTATTCACGTGTTATGGGTTTAGTGCATCCTCCATATGCACTACCAACAGTTATAGTGAAGTACCATATGTAAGTTTGTCTTGTAGCTGTATATAATGTAATGTATCACCAGAAAAGTGTGAGAAGTAAGAGTATCCACTTGGAATGGCAGATAAGTAAAGCCAAGAGTTGATCCTTGTAGCTGTATGTTAATGTAATGTACCACCAGTAATGTTGTAGAAGCAAGAGTATCTAAGTGAAATTGCAGATGAGTAAACATTAAGAACATAAGAAAATAAGGTCTGCAATAGGCCAAGAGTTGAACCTTGTAGTTGTATGTTTGACATCTTTTACCTAATTTGATCTCATATTGATAAACCATTCTTAAAGTATATTAGGGGTTATTCTTTTCCTCAGTATTCTACCGTTATTTCTGCCTAATGACTTGATACCAGAGTTACAATACCCATGTGCTATGCCCTTGCCATGCTACCAAAGGTCAGAGGTTATGAAGTAACCATGGAATGAAATAATCAGACAGAACAAATGAAGGAACTAAGACACAGAAAGAAGTATGAAATAAGAATATAAAGGGAAGAAGAAAATCCCGCCCTTATAATGGTGGCAGAGTGTCGCCGCCCTTATAGCGTGGCTCGAGGGTTATGACACATGGGTACATTGTAATTTTGGTATCAAGCATACTGCAGGTAAATGATACTCCTAACAACAAATAAAATAGTTTATTAAAATTATAAGATGGTTTATTAAAATAAAGTTATATTTTTAGAATAATTTCCGTAACACTCAACTACAGGGGTCAACTCCTGGCTTTACTTATTTTGTACTGTTAAACTTCGGTACATTTTCCATATACCATGACTGGGTGTACATGTGCAAGAACACACATAATACTCTTACGTAGCACCTTTGAGCACCATTATTACAAGTGGCAATGATGCCAGTTACAGCACTAACATTAATACTTTTTTATCACCAGAATTAGTAGCTTCTCTTCACCACTGTGGTACCTTGACCTTAAGCAAAGTGATGGTCAACCTACTCTTGCTCAATCCACACACACAGACAATTAAGGTACACCTACAGGTGTACTCGGAGGAATCACACAGCCACCATATAGCCCTACTGAATAATGGGCTCATCCATAACAATGATGGGGGCTGGCAGTGTTGCTCTGCCTGTGATATCAACAAGCTGGACAGTGAACGCGTCAGGTGAACAGCTGGCCAGTTCACCTGACAGAGGTGGTGGTGAGTTCCTGACGCTCGTGTTCACGAATTTACCCGAGTTACTGGCCTTCATCATCTCTCCCAAACTAGTGTGGAGGTCGTCCCAATCTGCAAGGCTCTTGGCCGAGAGGAACCTTTGGGGTGGAGGAATTTTAGACGTTGGACTCTTTGTTGACATGAACATCAACATTTCAAAGGACGCTAAGGGCGTAGAATACTTCATTAAAACACATCAGTTACGTTACTGCATCACTTGCAAATTCAAACTATTAACTAAGTAAAATCACTTAATGGCGAGGTATAATACGGAGGGCAGTCATTACCTGTGGGTTGGAGGAGTTTCAAACACTGAACTGACACCCGGAGTCCTTGCTCCTCCTCCTCCTTAGCTCTGTTTGGAATTCCTCACCCCAGTTATTTCAATGTACTACGTTACTGTAAAATACAGTGTATAGCAAATGCTGCAGCTTCTGAGAATGGGGAGCAGGGTTACTACTAAGAGCAGAGACGTTACAGAGAATTCTGGCTGATGTCATGTACACTAATCCTGACGCGTTTGATAAGAGAGAGGAGTTGAAACACTACTGAAGTACACCAACCAGATATTGTAGGGTTGTAGAACTGTTGTACAAGAAAGGAGAATCGACCCAGAGGACTGTGAGTTCAGTATTGCTGGATATGACTCATTTACGAACCTTTCTCAAGAAACTTGCAAGAGGGATGTGGTTTATCTATGCTAGGCAAGACCTTACAGCCAACCAGGCGAGGGTACAGGGAGAGGATGTGTTTGAAAGAGTCAAGTGGTGTAAATTAAATTAAAGGAAGGACTTACTTATCGTCGGGTGTATCTACAGATCCCCAAACTGTACTAAATCAAAGGGAACTTAAGAGCCTTAATAGACAACGGCGATGCTCAACCCTAGCCACCTCCTTATCATGAGGACTTTAACTATGGCGACATCGACTGGAGAAACGAGTCCACCCCAAATGACTTGAATAATCATGCTTCTCTTTTTGGAAAACTCTGAGAGATAATTTTCTGTCCCAACATGTTAAGACCGGACACATTACAGGGGAGCAAATACCAAGCCACTTGACCTCATCATAACTATCGCAGCAGTAATATTACAAGGGAAATACAATATACTACCAGATTCTGGGTCACTAAGTCTAAGGGATAACTTAACTCCTATTCTTAATTTCTAAGGGTTGCTGCCACCAGACCCCCTCTGGGCGATGTAGCTCGTTAGGTAGCAGGTAGGTGGACTAGGCATTGGGTGAGGTTTTTCATTGACCAGATCGATAAGGGGAAAGAAGGGTGAAACCATAACATGCCTTAACTAATTTATTCATATAAAACATACTGCAGTGGATTCCTCCCCTACAAACGCTGTTTGTTGCTGAGTAGCCGACGCGAATTCCCAGTGTATGCCTCGTGGTCTAGGTCAACCAGCGCCGCCTTACATGACGGAGGTCAACTATTAGGCCACGCCTACCTCCGCTATAAAGACCTGACCTCGTGGTGACCTACCTCTTTCTACCTACAGCCAGTCTTCAAGTATCACCACCTCCTCCGCTCCTGCCTGGCGGTCCTCGCTCCCGCCGGCGAGCATGGCGACCCACAAGCTGGTCCTCCTCTGAGCATCCTCACCAACCAGCTCTCTCTACATCACACTTGTAACCACGCTGCCACTTCCCAGCACCAAGCTGCACTGTACATCCAATACAATATGTATACAAGAGCACATGTGAGTTTCCTTTCTCCATCCCATCTTGAGTGTGAACCATAACCCATAACCCACACCTTGCTCGACAACAGACGTCTTACATTAATTGCGTGTCATCCACATACTTATTGCATAACGATCAGTGACCTCCTTACCTCGGTCATTCCTCCTTGCAGGCAGTAGGTAGTAACAGCTACCAATCAGGGAGGTACTACCGCCTGGGAAGATATTAAGCATAATGTGTTGTCTAATGGTAGACCCTGCTGCCATATGGCATCACGAAAATTGTGACCAAGTCCCAGGTTGCTGATCTGAATTTTGCCTCATTTACACACACAATTGCAGGGTCTCAATTGTTTTTCTTGCTTGAACAACACAACATACATAATGTACAGTATATCATTTCTCACTCTTGATTTATTTTTCGTTTTTGTATTTATTTATAGTTATTATTATCATTATTATTATTATTATTATTATTATTATTATTATTATTATTATTATTATTATATTTCGCCCCCATGCCCAGATATGGGTTAGTGATCTGTGCCCGGTTGGGCTAATCCCGTAAAAAACAAAAACAAAAACAATACCACTCAACACGTCAGACTGCTCCACCTGTATGGATATGGCACCTAAGGTTATCATACATAGTATAACCAGCTCACCACACCTGTTACACCCACACCTGCAAGTATGGGGCTCCTTGTAATTTCTAGGTACATATCAGGCACTTGCTCGTTCGCATACCGCCCTCGGTGGGTAGAGACGAGGGCTTCACTAGAGACATACCAGTACTGTTTCTGCGCATTATAGGTCGCCCCAAGTGACGACCGCGGAGTTTCTCAAGTATTTCATTATATTCCTACTCATGTGTGGTGGTATGCCGGGAATCTACAGGTTCACAGCGGAGTAGCATATAGCTGTGAGTAGTCATCTCACATGGTGGGACGCTCACAGGGATAATGGCCGCCGTTCTGGTGAGTTCAGGGCGCTCGGGAACCTACGGTATGTTGGGGAAGAAGCAGGCACGTATATCAGAAATAATGCCTGATTGGCCGTTATCACACACCCTAAAACATTACTATTTCACTTTATACATCAGGAAAGTTTTAAGCCGCAATAAGTGTTATATAAGTCTTGCTTTAGGGCTGAATACAGTCCGATGAAGTTCATTGACCTATGTTGGGAAGGAGCAGGTACGTATGAGCCGATGCCCCGCTCCTCTCACCGACGTTGGCCTACAGTTCAATTTTTAATTTTTCACTTTGATTTCTTATGGTTCTCACATGAACACTTTCCTGTATATTGTAACCTCATGTCTTATAAATACATACTTTAATCTAACTTACATACTAGAATACGGTTCGGGTTTGACCGTTCTTGGGGAAATTAATGTGGTTTATATCATCAACTCACACCTGGAGTCCGGGTACAAGGACGCTGTTCATGGCGTGGGTATATCCACTTCACTTAAAACTGTAATTAGGATCTCCTCCTCACACATTGCACTATTTGAACACAGACATAAGATTCTCTGATCACTGTACCTGTCGTGGATATACGTCACCCGAGGATACGAGGTGTCTTAGGTTCACACCGATGCATACAAGATATTTCCTTTTCAAGATATAGTTTCTGGGTCACTTCCAACACCTCACATAGTTCTTATCCATTTATCCTTTTCCAGATCATTGTTCTCATGTATTTTCATATGATATCTGCAGAAATTATGTTCGCTAAACGTTAACAGACGTAAATAGTATGACCTAAACCACGATCTACACTTAGTCCTAAAGTACACTTGGCCGGATCAACTAGACTTTCCCAACCATCTTATAGATACCTGGAGTTCTCCTTAATGCTATGAATATACAATTAATATTATATAACCGTACCTGGGTACAATTCAATAAATGATTCAGTAACATTGAGTAGGCGAGTTATACTTTATCAATGTTTCCCGTTTTCTGAGATTCTACAAGGCGGTGGTTGAATGTTATATAGCGTAATTTGAAATAAAGGGTTTTTAGAAATGGCAATGATGTGCGCAGTACAACAACGGATGAGGGAAGAAATTTGAGGTATCAACTGGCCTGACTCATTAAGGTTCAAGAACGCAGACACTACGCTGAATATCATAACTGGTAAAGTGACCCATTTGATCGATAAAATATAAATATATACCCAAGACCAAACCCAGTGCTTCTAGGAATACGGATCCTACACGTGAACCATGCGGCGGAATTAGAAAGAAAACCTAGAGATTGAAGACGTGGGTTGGGTCAAACGATGAGCAAGACAGGAGGATGTATGCAAGAGCCAGAAACCAAGCAAGAATAGCGTGTAGAAGGGCTGAAAAGGTGTTCCAGAGGCTGGTTGCAAGCGAGATCAAGTCAAACCTAAAGGCGTTTTCCATTATGCAAAGTCGAAATTGAAAATGCGGTAGGAGTATCAGACTTGGGCTTGAAGATGGTAGTTACGCAGATTCTGACCAGCATAAAGCTGAGGCACTGAACAGCTTCTTTTCCTCGATGTTCACAAGAGAGGATGCAACTAACCTTCCTGCGTTTGAGGATAGACGGTTCGACACAGCACTGACCCACATTGTGTTCTAGAGGGTATTAGAAATAAACTGTCCAGGCTAAAGGTCCATAAGAGTCAGCCTGACATAGCGCATCCTAGAGAGCTAAGAGGTTGTGCAACGAACTTGCCGAGCCCCTGAAGATCCTGTTTTGTAAATGCCTGGATGAACAAATGGTCCCCAGTGATTGGAAAGTGGCTTATGTAAGTCTATCTTCAAGAAGGCGATCGTCATTCCACGAACAACTATAGTCTATAGTCTATAGACAGGTGAGCCTGACCAGCAGGCCAGATTTACCTACTTTGTGCCAAACTTCATCAGTGGGCCCTTCTTATATATATATATATATATATATATATATATATATATATATATATATATATATATATATATATATATATATGCTATAAACTACAAGGAAAAAGAAAACACGACTTTTTTTACTTTACTTTTATCCTCGCCACTGATCGGCTTGTTAGCCGCTTGGGGGATCGATAACTTCTGTCTTTAAATTCAAAACTCTAACTAGAACAGATGCTTCCAGGTCACTGGAATAGTTACTGACAACCAATTCCAGTTGGGCTTTGAGATCATCATATTTCATACTGTCATACTCCGTTAAGAAGCTAAACAGCTTCTTTTATTTGAGTAGGCATTCACCAGGCTCTAATTCATTCCTGAGGCAATCTAATATGGTGAGAAATTGTCACCTTGAACTTCTCTACGGATCAAGTTGAGTTCAGTGTCAACTGATTAATCAAAGAAATGTTTTCTTTGTTCTTGTGTTGTTCTCTGTAGACAGGCTCAGCAAAAGCCCTAGCTTCATCTTCTATTTCATCAACTTGACCCTGTCTCTACTGAGACGACGGAGATCAAACTCTCATACAGTTTCTCACAACTGACAGAAGGTCGGTATCAACTTTTTGAAGGATAAGGTGCTTTCAAACTTGTTAAGATTTTTATACCATATTACAGTAAGAAGTGCTGTTTCAAATGCTTCCATTTGTCTTATGAGGTCTTCACCTTCAAGCTTTGTAGTACAGTTTGTCTACTGTCAGAACATATGTTCTCCAGTGCTGACTTTATCTCAAGGTAATGTACACTGCTTTAACAGCATCAGCCCTCGCACTCCAGCGAGTTTCTGAAAGGGATTTCACCAATCCCTTTAGCAGGTAGTAGCTTTCAAGTGATCCCACTATATGTGGAGGGCTGAGAAGGTTGTATAAGGCTTGCAAAATCTGGAATAGAAACAGACCCAGAAGGCAATTGCTGGCAGCTGATGTTCCCACAAGGTTCAAGGAGGACCTGCCAGGGACATAATATGCCAGGATTCAGCTTTATTCTGGCTTGGAGACCAGTGTAAATGCCTGACATATTGGTAGCATTGTCATAACTCTGCGCCTCTCATGTCACCAAATCAAGACCAACATCTTTAATTAACTGCACAACAGTTGAGGCTATGGTCTCTGCACCATGGTATGTATGTCTATGAACTTTTAGAAATCGCTCAACAGCTTTGCCATCAGGTTTGACATAACGAACTATGAATGTAAGTTGGTCAGTTTGACTAACATTCGGTGGGAATCTACACTAACTGAATAATATTTGGATTGTTTCACTTCACTTATGATAATTGAGCGAATTTCTTCAGCCATCAGATTGAACATTTCCTCACAAATCGTTTTGGAGATATGAAGTCTTTTCCACTACCTACAGCACCATACTTCTCCAGATGCTGTGCAAGAAAAGGACAATTTTTGCCAGAGTTCCAGTACCAAGGTAATTTTATTGTTGCTAGAGCCTATTCTTTCATCACTACCTCTGAGAGGAAGACCTCTTGGTGTTAAAAATTTTAGTGTTTCAATCCGGAATAGAATTCTCTAGTATTTTCTCTCCAACTACTTGCCAAAGTGGAATCAATTCGCCTTTTGCTGTAATTGCCCTCACACCGCAAGTAGTAACTGAGATTTTATGCTCGTTGCTACTTTCATGTTCAGCAACTCATGCTGGTAGTTTTTCCAGTCGCTAAACCCAACTAGTAAACAATGAGACTTGCTTGCTGAATAGCTTGCATGGAACACAAATACATCTCCTAGTTTTTGGAGAATACACGCTCATTCCTTTAATTTTTTCATCATTTGCCATTTGACGTGTAAACAAGGATTTGGGGCACATATCGCTCCGCATAATGGCCCTCAGGCCCAGACCAGGTTCATGTTACAGCGTGCATGAGGATGAATTGTAGGAGTTTCTTTACCACTTGTCCAGGACGTTGGTTAGGAATCACCCTTCGGGCCAATGACCACGACAACCGTTCTACCAAGTTCTCCATGTATTGTTACCTATAAGATCATTAACGATAGTTTGGTGAGTTCCTTGGAAAGTGGACTCTAAAGGCCTTGTACCCAGAGATATGTAGCTATTAACGGGAAGAGTTCAAGACCCAAAGCACTGTTGTTATCAGTTGTCCCAGGAAAGAATCCGTCACCAAGCCGTAATAGGGAAGATAGCATGTTGGACACTGATGTATTATTGGGAGCTGTAGATTGTACCATCATGCAGTGTTTCCCCATGTTGAGGTGGGAGCTTGTCTTTGGCAGCGCCGGTTGCGATCACCAGCTGACTCTGTTAGAATAAAGTCTACAAAAAGAACGTGGTCTATGATTCAAACCTCTCACATGGCGCACAGTGAGTGGGATATGTCGGGGCCCGACACTGCACAGCCCTGACAAGAACGGCGCTGGTCCCTACACGTCCACGATTCTCGACGCCTGGTGCTGTTTTAGGCGAATATGAAGTAGTTAATGATGATGATTCTGTTTACTTTGATGATGAAGGGAATAATCTCAGGAACTATCTCACACATTTATGAAGAGTTAGGTTAGTAGACCGGTCTGATAGAAATACCACTGTGCTCACACATCACCTGGCCATACAGAGAGAAAGCATTGAGAGGTTTAACTGAGATCCCTCAAGACTGGCTCCTGATGTGAAATCCCCAACTCAGTGCATACTTTGTGAGTGGTATGGAAAATTCCCCAGTCCACAAAAATTAGGCGAGCTCAAAAGTATTAAATTCTAGGTACCAGACTGTGATGAGGGTGAAGCGTGGAGAAACTAGACAGGACAAATTGAAGGAGTTAATTAGGACCCAGCAATGGCCACACTTAGATAGGGACATGCGGACACAGTTGCAACAGGTGGTAATGAATCATGATGCATTGTTGTCTTAGGTCCAAATGAAATAGGCACACCATTAAGGGTTTGCCAGCTAACATCCATTGGTCAATGAACACCCTGTAAGAGGACCTCCAGTATAGGTATCCGAAAGCCAGGTACTATTTAAAGAAATGATGAGAGACATGAGAGATAGGGACATCATTGAACCATCAACCGCTGTCTGGCTATCACCTATCGTGTTAGTAACTAAACCTAATGGGTCGAAACGTATGTGCCTTGATTTCGAGCAGTCAACAAACACTTGAAAGTAGATATACAACCTTGGCCAAGGTTGGATGAATTAGTTGAGAAGGCTGCGGAAATAAATATTATGCCACCTTAGATTTGAAAGATGCTTACTATCAGGTAATTCTCGACCATCCAGTAGAGATATAACCACCTTCAGTGATGGATATAATTTATGGCGGTTCAAACGCCTACCTTTTAGTTTGTCAGCCAGCCCAGCCGTTTTTACTAGAGTAAACAGGTCTTAGCTCCTTTAGCAGAAGAAGATTGGGTCAGGAACTATCTGGACTGATTATATGTGTGGGCTAATGATTTCAATACCCTCATGGGCAGATTGGCTAAAGTATTTGACAGGTTTGTAAATATGGGTGTTACATATATGTATGTTTATATGCTGCCTTTATTGAATATATATATTATATATGCTGATAACCACAAGGAAAGAATGAAAGTCAGAAAGTGTTTGGCTTGTGTAAACACGAAATGTGTTAGGCACGTTGTAACCAGCATATCCTATCACAGAACTCACTAAGAAACAAGCTACCTTTGCTTGGAGAGGAATGCCAGACAGCTTTTGAAACGTTACAGCGGACATTAGCTTCTTTCAGTACTAGTAAAAGTAGATGCAGGAAAACCAGCTTTTTAAAGTGAGACAGATTGTAAGAGCATGGAAACACAGAAGAAGGCAAAGCATTCCACAGTTTGGCTGTGTGAGGAAGAAGGAGTACTATAACGGGTTATTCTCGTGTGACCGATATCCACAGAGATACGGTGGGCACCGCGGGCAAGACGTGTGTTGCGAACCCACGGCCTTGCTGGCGGTACACAGGTGCCAAATCCCTGAACATTGCTCGTTAAAAGTACCTGTAAAAGAGAGTGAAGCAACATTGCGGCGAAGAGAAAGGGGAGAAGATTGTCGACTAAAGGAGGAGAGTTAATAAGACGAAATGCCTTTGATTCACCCTATCTAATAATTGGACAGAAGAAGAGCCACCCCAGATATGAGAGCAGTACTCCAAGTTAGGACGAATGAATCCTTATATGCTTGGAGCAACTGCTCCAGGAGTAAATAGCTGCGGCATCTGTACAGCATTCCCAACTTTGGAGCAGCTTTAATTATACTAAGGATGTGTGATTTCCAGGACATATTGGAAATGGTGAGGCCCTAACATATTTATTTCAGAATTTGGGGGATGATAGCGTCCTGAAATGTAATTGGTGGGAGATCGTCTACTTTACAAAGTGTAATTGGCACTAGCGTAGCTAGAGACGGGCAGTCCGCCCCAGGCAGCACTTTTGAGGGAGATCGTCTACTTTACAAAGTGTAATTGGTAAAATGTGTGGAGTTTTGTTACTATTGAACTTAACCAAGTTTTGTATCTCCCCATTCAGAGATGCTGCACAGATCACATTGATAGAAGTAATGATATCAGTTCTAGAAACAGATCTGGTTTGATGTAGTTGGGAGGAAGAAAATATGAGGAAAAGAGTGAAAGAGTAGAAATCATCGGCGTAAGAATGGATAGAATTAGTTGTGGTGTGAAATTAAATCATTGATAAAAGAAGAAAGAGTTGGTGAAAAGAACAGAACCCTGTGGGACGCCACTATTGGTAGAGAAAAGGCAGAAATCGATCCCTCATAACAACTATATGGACCGATTCTCAAGGAAGCTAGAGATGAGAGAACAAAGTGCGGGGAAGAAACAAGAAGTTTAGATAGCAAAGACTTGTGCTATACCTGTCAAATGCTTTGGAGATGTGTCGAAGGGCCACGACAAAAGTTCCCCATAATTCCCTAAGAGGATGACCAAGATGGGTGCAATAGGAGAGCAGATCACCAGTAGATCTTGCCTG
>NW_024757176.1:0-11923 GCF_018991925.1 Homarus americanus
TGTGTATTATTCTGTATGTACTTAAATAGTTAGGCACATTAAATTTTAGTTCAGAGAGAAAAAGTATTTTTGGCCAAAAATCCTATAAGGCTTTAGACTTACAATTTTCGTCATTTCGGCCAAAAAATGGATTTTGTTCCAAATTTCAGTATAGGTACCAGGGCTGTGGAGTCGAAGACAAAACTTTCGACTCCGACTCCGACTCCTCAAATTTTTATGCTTCCGACTCCGACTCCGACTCCTTGGCCTATTTGTAACAACTATTTCTACCATCCTAATTGTAATTTGTATGTTGTAACCTGCATAGGTAAAAAGTTCAACACCGTGGCTATACTGCTACAGCTTTATTAATGATCTGGACGATATTTAAGAACTACAAAAAGATGATAGGCTTGACTTTCAAAGTTTCAATCAAAAGAAAAATAAATTTATTAAGAATTCAAGATATTAACTAGAAAACACCATTTACATGTATATCTAAAAGTTCGATCTCAGCATATGAATTTTGTTTAAGCTCATAATCTGATGTGGATCTAAATGATGATCCTACAATTCCTTTTAAAGTAAAGTTATATATTTATGTACATTAAAGAAATGAATACCTTATTAAGGAAAATGAATAAACCTTACATGATTAAGTTATTAAATAAAATTTGCCTTAATCTCACCAAAAACAGGTTGTAGCTAATTGTTTTGTAGCTGAGAGCCTCTGTGCAGTTTTCAACGAAACAAAATTTGATATAATTCAAAATTTCAAATGGTAAAGAAGAGACTATCGTCCAAAATTATAGTGCTATACTGTGCCTGCTACAATAAATTCATAATAATGCTTATAAAATGGAAATAAATTCTTTTAATAATTTAAGAAAATTAGTGGGATCAGTGGAATCACTGCAATGAATATGCCTGAGTTCATATATTTGTTCTTAGAAACAGAATAGCTTCAGTCGGAGTCGGAGTCGGAGTCTGGACAATTTTACCGACTCCGACTCCACAAGCCGAAATTTCCTCCGACTCCTCGACTCCGACTCCGACTCCACAGCCCTGATAGGTACTCCTGAATGTGCTGCTTAAGGATCTGTTAACCAAAATTTGATATCTTGATTATAACTTGTTCAAATGGCTTTTAGAAAATGTTCAAATGATTTTTAGAATATTTTAATTACTTTTGCAATGCTAATTACTCGCCACTTATGGGTTTTCGAGGTCATTTCTTGGTGCTTGTGTATTATTCTGGATGTGCTTAGATGGTTAGGCACATTAGATTGTAGTTCAGAGAAAAGAAATATTTTGGCCAAAATCGCTGAACTTTTAGACTTACAATTTTCGTCATTCGGCTTAAAAAATGGATTTTATTCAAAATTTCAGTATAGTACTCTGAATGTATACCTTAAGGGATCTGTTAACCAAAATTTGATATCTTGATTATAACTTGTTCAAATGGCTTTTAGAAAATGTTCAAATGATTTTGCAGAATATTTTAGTACTTTTGCAATGCTAATTACTCGCCGCCATGGGTTTTCGAGGTCATTTCTTGAGTGCTTGTGTATTATTCTGGATGTACTTAAAAAGTTATGCACATTAAATTTTAGTTCAGAGAAAAACAGTATTTTTGGCCAAAAATCCTTTAAGGCTATAGACTTACAATTTTTGTCATTTTCGGCCAAAAAATGGATTTTGTTCAAAATTTCAGTATAGGTACTCCTGAATGTGCTGCTTAAGGATCTGTTAACCAAAATTTGATATCTTGATTATAACTTGTTCAAATGGCTTTTAGAAAATGTTGAAATGATTTTAAATCATTTTAATACTTTTACAATGCTAATTACTAGCCACTTATGGGTTTTCGAGTCATTTCTTGGTGTATGTATTATTCTGGATATGCTTAAATAGTTAGGCACATTAATTTTAGTTCAGAAGAAAAAAATATTTTGACCCCAAAATGCTAAGACTTCAGACTTGGTACAAATCATTTCAATGAAAATGGATTTTGTTCAAAATTTCAGTATAGGTACTCCTGAACGTGCTGCTTAAGGATCTGTTAACCAAAATTTGATATTTTGATTATAACTTGTTCAAATGGCTTTTAGATAATGTTCAAATGATTTTTAGAATATTTTAATTACTTTTGCAATACTAATTACTCGCCACATATGGGTTTTCGAGGTCATTTCTTGGTGCTTGTGTATTATTCTGGATGTACTTAAATAGTTAGGCACATTAAATTTTAGTTCAGAGAGAAAAAGTATTTTTGGCCAAAAATCCTATAAGGCTTTAGACTTACAATTTTCGTCATTTCGGCCAAAAAATGGATTTTGTTCCAAATTTCAGTATAGGTACCAGGGCTGTGGAGTCGAAGACAAAACCTTCGACTCCGACTCCGACTCCTCAAATTTTTATGCTTCCGACTCCGACTCCGACTCCTTGGCCTATTTGTAACAACTATTTCTACCATCCTAATTGTAATTTGTATGTTGTAACCTGCATAGGTAAAAAGTAAAACACCGTGGCTATACTGCTACAACTTTATTAATGATCTGGACGATATTTAAGAACTACAAAAAGATGATAGGCTTGACTTTCAAAGTTTCAATCAAAAGAAAAATAAATTTATTAAGAATTCAAGATATTAACTAGAAAACACCATTAACATGTATATCTAAAAATTCGATCTCAGCATATGATCTCAGCATATGAATTTTGTTTAAGCTCATAATCTGATGTGGATCTAAATGATGATCCTACAATTCCTTTTAAAGTAAAGTTATATATTTATGTACATTAAAGAAATGAATACCTTATTAAGGAAAAAGGAAAAACCTTACATGATTAAGTTATTAAATTAAATTTGCCTTAATCTCACCAAAAACAGGTTGTAGCTAATTGTTTTGTAGCTGAGAGCCTCTGTGCAGTTTTCAATGAAACAAAATTTGATATAATTCAAAATTTCAAATGGTAAAGAAGAGACTATCGTCCAAAATTATAGTGCTATACTGTGCCTGCTACAATAAATTCATAATAATGCTTATAAAATGGAAATAAATTCTTTTAATAATTTAAGAAAATTAGTGGGATCAATGGAATCACTGCAATGAATATGCCTGAGTTCATATATTTGTTCTTAGGAACAGAATAGCTTCAGTCGGAGTCGGAGTCTGGACAATTTTACCGACTCCGACTCCACAAGCCGAAATTTCCTCTGACTCCTCGACTCCGACTCCGACTCCACAGCCCTGATAGGTACTCCTGAATGTGCTGCTTAAGGATCTGTTAACCAAAATTTGATATCTTGATTATAACTTGTTCAAATGACTTTTAGAAAATGTTAAAATGATTTTTAGAATATTTTAATTACTTTTGCAATGCTAATTACTCGCCACTTATGGGTTTTCGAGGTCATTTCTTGGTGCTTGTGTATTATTCTGGATGTACTTAAATAGTTAGGCACATTAAATTTTAGTTCAGAGAAAAAAAGTATTTTTGGCCAAAAATCCTTTAAGGCTTTAAGACTTACAATTTTTGTCATTTTCGGCCAAAAAATGGATTTTGTTCAAAATTTCAGTATAGGTACTCCTGAATATGCTGCTTAAGGATCTATTAACCAAAATTTGATATCTTGATTATAACTTGTTCAAATGGCTTTTAGAAAATGTTCAAATGATTTTTAGAATATTTTAATTACTTTTGCAATGCTAATTACTCGCCACTTATGGGTTTTCGAGGTCATTTCTTGGTGCTTGTGTATTATTCTGGATGTACTTAAATAGTTAGGCACATTAAATTTTAGTTCAGAGAAAAAAGATTTTTGGCCAAAAATCCTTTAAGGCTTTAGACTTACAATTTTTGTCATTTTCGGCCAAAAATGGATTTTGTTCAAAATTTCAGTATAGGTACTCCTGAATGTGCTGCTTAAGGATCTGTTAACCAAAATTTGATATCTTGATTATAACTTGTTCAAATGGCTTTTAGAAAATGTTCAAATGATTTTTAGAATATTTTAATTACTTTTGCAATGCTAATTACTCGCCACTTATGGGTTTTCGAGGTCATTTCTTGGTACTTGTGTATTATTCTGGATGTACTTAAATAGTTAGGCACATTAAATTTTAGTTCAGAGAGAAAAATTATTTTTGGCCAAAAATCCTTTAAGGCTTTAGACTTACAATTTTTGTCATTTCGGCCCAAAAATGGATTTTGTTCAAAATTTCAGTATAGATACTCCTGAATGTGCTGCTTAAGGATCTGTTAACCAAAATTTGATATCTTGATTATAATTTGTTCAAATGGCTTTTAGAAAATGTTCAAATGATTTTTAGAATATTTTAATTACTTTTGCAATGCTAATTACTCGCCACTTATGGGTTTTCGAGGTCATTTCTTGGTGCTTGTGTATTATTCTGGATGTACTTAAATAGTTAGGCACATTAAATTTTAGTTCAGAGAGAAAAATTATTTTTGGCCAAAAATCCTTTAAGGCTTTAGACTTACAATTTTTGTCATTTCGGCCCAAAAATGGATTTTGTTCAAAATTTCAGTATAGATACTCCTGAATGTGCTGCTTAAGGATCTGTCAACCAAAATTTGATATCTTGATTATAACTTGTTCAAATGGCTTTTAGAAAATGTTCAAATGATTTTTAGAATATTTTAATTATTTTTGCAATGCTAATTACTCGCCACTTATGGGTTTTCGAGGTCATTTCTTGGGGCGCTCTTTCAAATATTTTACTGATTTGGGCAGTCTCGGGCTCTGCTCTCAACTCCAGCAGCGAATGATGACAATTCCGGCCCCCGCACCATAAATACCAATAAGTCTGGAACAGGGCTGTCAGCGAACAGTCAGGTCTTAATCTAACAACCAAACAGAGAGAAAGAGAATGGTGCGCTCTTTCAAATATTTTACTGATTTGGGCGGTCTCGGGCTCTGCTCTCAACTCCAGCAGCGAATGATGACAATCCCGGCCCCCGCACCATAAATACCACTCCTACGCTGTAGGAGGACCACACTCTGGCGAGAGCGCGATACCTGAGGAGGACGGACGGGGCTTTGGACGGCTGCCCGTCCGTTCCTTACCACCGGTGAATAAGCCTCTTGCCCAAGAGTTAAATTACAAAGCCAAAAAAATTCCTAACCTTAACAACAACAACAAGCCGTCCGGCCAAACCTAACCCACAAATTTGGGCTATGTCTGTCAAACCCTTTAATTGAGACTTGACCTGTGATGGTTAGTCGTAAAAAAGAGAATGGGGCGCTCTTTCAAATATTTTACTGATTCATGACGATGTTGCGTCTAGCAATAAGTCTGGAACAGGGCTGTCAGCGAACAGTCAGGTCTTAATCTAAGAACCAAACAGAGAAAGAGAATGGGGCACTCTTTCAAATATTTTACTGATTCATGACGATGTTGCGTCTAGCAATAAGTCTGGAAGAGGGCTGTCAGCGAACAGTCAGATCTTAATCTAACAACCAAACAGAGAGAGAAAGAGAATGGGGCGCTCTTTCAAATATTTTACTGTTTCGTGACGATGTTGCGTCTAGCAATAAGTCTGGAACAGGGCTGTCAGCGAAAGAGAATGGGGCTCTCTTTCAATTATTTTAATGATTTGGGTGGTCTCGGGCTCTGCTCTCTCAACTCCAGCAGCGAATGATGACAATCCCGGCCCCCGCACTCGTCTTAAGAATAAGAAGGAACGGAGTCAGGGGTGGGAGTACCGGCGCCATGGCCGCTGGTACCCCCGATAAAGCCCCTCAAACCTTCCTCCGTCTTAAGAATAAGAAGGAACGGAGTCAGGGGTGGGAGTACCGGCGCCATGGCCGCTGGTACCCCCGATAGAGCCCCTCAAACCTTCCTCCGTCTTAAGAATAAGAAGGGGAGCAAGGTCAGAAATTTAGAATTACCAGCGCCATGGCCACCAAAATTTTGATAAAAGCCCTCAAACCTTCCTCCGTCTTAGAATAAGAAGGAACGGAGTCAGAATTGGAATGCCGGCGCCATGGCCCGCTGGTACTGATAAACCCTCAGAAGGCAACTATCGTCTTAAGAATAAGAAGGAACCAGGTCAGAGATTGAGATACCGGCGCCATGGCCGCTGGTACCCCCGATAAAGCCCTCAAACCTTCCTCCGTCTTAAGAATAGAGGAACGGAGTCAGGGGTGGGGAGTACGGGCGCCATGGCCGCTGGTACCCCGATAAAGCCCCTCAAACCTTCCTCCGTCTTAGAATAAGAAGGAACGGAGTCAGGGGTGGGAGTACCGGCGCCATGGCCGCTGGTACCCCCGATAAAGCCCCTCAAACCTTCCTCCGTCTTAAGAATAAAAAGGAACGTAGTCAGGGGTGGGAGTACCGGCGCCATGGCCGCTGGTACCCCGATAAAGCCCCTCAAACCTTCCTCCGTCTTAAGAATAAGAAGGAACGGAGTCAGGGGTGGGAGTACCGGCGCCATGGCCGCTGGTACCCCCGATAAAGCCGCTCAAACCTTCCTCCGTCTTAAGATTAAGAAGGAACGGAGTCAGGGGTGGGAGCACCGGCGCCATGGCCGCTGGTACCCCCGATAAAGCCCCTCAAACCTTCCTCCGTCTTAAGAATAAGAAGGAACGGAGTCAGGGGTGGGAGTACCGGCGCCATGGCCGCTGGTACCCCCGATAAAGCCCCTCAACCCTTCCTCCGTCTTAAGAATAAGAAGGAACGGAGTCAGGGGTGGGAGTACCAGCGCCATGGCCGCTGGTACCCCCGATAAAGCCCCTCAAACCTTCCTCTGTCTTAAGAATAAGAAGGAACGGAGTCAGGGGTGGGAGTACCGGCGCCATGGCCGCTGGTAAGCCCGATAAAGCCCCTCAAACCTTCCTCCGTTTTAAGAATAAGAAGGAACGGAGTCAGGGGTGGGAGTACCGGCGCCATGGCCGCTGGTACCCCCGATAAAGCCCCTCAAACCTTCCTCCGTCTTAAGAATAAGAAGGAACGGAGTCAGGGGTGGGAGTACCGGCGCCATGGCCGCTGGTACCCCCGATAAAGCCCCTCAAACCTTCCTCCGTCTTAAGAATAAGAAGGAACGGAGTCAGGGGTGGGAGTACCGGCGCCATGGCCGCTGGTACCCCCGATAAAGCCCCTCAAACCTTCCTCCGTCTTAAGAATAAGAAGGAAAGGAGTCAGGGGTGGGAGTACCGGCGCCATGGCCGCTGGTACCCCCGATAAAGCCCCTCAAACCTTCCTCCGTCTTAAGAATAAGAAGAAACGGAGTCAGGGGTGGGAGTACCGGCGCCATGGCCGCTGGTACCCCGATAAAGCCCTCAAACCCTCTGTCTTAAGAATAGAAGGAACGGAGTCGAAATTGGGGTACCGACGCCATGGCCATGGTACCCCCCGATAAAGCCCTCAAGCCTTCATAAAAGTCTTAAGAATAGAAGGAACGGAGTTAGGGGTGGGAGTACCGGCGCCATGGCCGCTGGTACTCCCGATAAAGACACCTCAAACCTTCCTCCGTCTTAAGAATAAGAAGGAACGGACTCAGGGGTGGGAGTACCGGCGCCATGGCCGCTGGTACCCCCGATAAAGCCCCTCAAACCTTTCTCCGTCTTAAGAATAAGAAGGAACGGACTCAGGGGTGGGAGTACCGGCGCCATGGCCGCTGGTACTCCCGATAAAGCCCCTCAAACCTTCCTCCGTCTTCAGAATAAGAAGGAACAGAGTCAGGGGAATTGGGGTACCAGCATAGCCGCTGGTACCCCCCGATAAGCCCCTCAAACCTTCTCCGTCTTAGAATAAGGAACAGGTCAGGGGTGGGGAGTACCGGCGCCATGGCTGCTGGTACCCCCGATAAAAGCCCTCAAACCTTCCTCCGTCTTAGAATAGAAGAACGAGTCGGGGGTAGGAGCGCCGACGCCATGGCCATGGTGCCCCCCGATAAAGCCCCTCAAACCTTCCTCCGTCTTAAGAATAAGAAGGAAAGGAGTCAGGGGTGGGAGTACCGGCGCCATGGCCGCTGGTACCCCCGATAAAGCCCCTCAAACCTTCCTCCGTCTTAAGAATAAGAAGGAACGGAGTCAGGGGTGGGAGTACCGGCGCCATGGCCGCTGGTACCCCCGATAAAGCCCCTCAAACCTTCCTCCGTCTTAAGAATAAGAAGGAACGGAGTCAGGGGTGGGAGTACCGGCGCCATGGCCGCTGGTACCCCCGATAAAGCCCCTCAAACCTTCCTCCGTCTTAAGAATAAGAAGGAAAGGAGTCAGGGGTGGGAGTACCGGCGCCATGGCCGCTGGTACTTGATCAAAACCCTCAAGCCTTCCTCCGTCTTAAGAATAGAGGAAAGAGTCAGAAGTGCAGAATTACTCGCCATGGCCGCTGAAACCACCGATAAAGCCCCTCAAACGTCTTAGAATAAGAAGGAACGAGGTCAGGGAGATTGGGATACCGGCGCCATGGCCGCTGGTACCCCCGATAAAGCCCCTCAAACCTTCCTCCGTCTTAAGAATAAGAAGGAACGGAGTCAGGGGTGGGAGTACCGGCGCCATGGCCGCTGGTAACCCCGTTACAAACCCCTCAAACATTCCTCTCTGTCTTCTGGATAAGAAGGAACCTTAAAGATTAAGCCATGCATGTTTAAGTACTAGCCGGTTTAAGGGGAAACCGCAAATTGTTCATTGGATCTGTAAATCCACCTAATGTGTCAATTCTAGAGCTAACCCACTCCTGGTACGGGGAGGTAGTGACGAAAAATAACGATGCGAGGTCTCGCAATCGGAATGAGTGCAATTTAAATGCTTAAATACAAGCCTATCACTAGCAAGGTGTGGTGTGTTGCAGCCGGAAAGGTCGCTCTTGCCAATTAATACTGCGACACTCGTTTTCTTTCTCTCGATAAACGAATGCCACTGTTGTGGCACTCGTTTACGGGGAAAGAGGTCAAAGTTCAGGCGGCAAAGGTGGTTTTCTCGAGTAATGGGCGGAACACTAGCCTATAGGCCTCTAAAAGTGTCTGACTCAGCGAGAGATGTTTTGCTGGAACACTTCTCTAATGGCAATTTACCATTAATAATGTTGATGAGAGAGCGCAGTACCTAAGTTGCTCGTTGTGAATAAGAAGGAGCGGAGTCAGGGGTGGGAGTGCCGGCGCCATGGCCGCTGGTACCCTCGAGACAAGCCTCTCAAACCCTCCTCTGTCTTAAGAATAAGAAGAAATGGAGTCAGGTGTGGGAGTACCGGTGCCATGGCCGCTGGTAACCCCGATAAAGCCCCTCAAACCTTCCTCCGTCTTAAGAATAAGAAGGAACGGAGTCAGGGGTGGGAGTACCGGCGCCATGGCCGCTGGTACCCCCGATAAAGCCCCTCAAACCTTCCTCCGTCCTAAGAATAAGAAGGAACGGAGTCAGGGGTGGGAGTACCGGCGCCATGGCCGCTGGTACCCCCGATAAAGCCCCTCAAACCTTCCTCCGTCTTAAGAATAAGAAGGATAGGAGTCAGGGGTGGGAGTACCGGCACCATGGCCGCTGGTACCCCCGATAAAGCCCCTCAAACCTTCCTCCGTCTTAAGAATAAGAAGGAACGGAGTCAGAGGTGGGAGTACCGGCGCCATGGCCGCTGGTACCCCCGATAAACCCCTCAAACCTTCCTCCGTCTTAAGAATAAGAAGGAACGGAGTCAGGGGTGGGAGTACCGGCGCCATGGCCGCTGGTAACCCCGTTACAAGCCCCTCAAACATTCCTCTCTGTCTTCTGGATAAGATGGAACCTTAAAGATTAAGCCATGCATGTTTAAGTACTAGCCGGTTTAAGGGGAAACCGCAAATTGTTCATTGGATCTGTAAATCCACCTAATGTGGCAATTCTAGAGCTAAGCCACTCCTGGTACGGGGAGGTAGTGACGAAAAATAACGATGCGAGGTCTCGCAATCGGAATGAGTGCAATTTAAATGCTTAAATACAAGCCTATCACTAGCAAGGTGTGGTGTGTTGCAGCCGGAAAGGTCGCTCTTGCCAATTAATACTGCGACACTCGTTTTCTTTCTCTCGATAAACGAATGCCACTGTTGTGGCACTTGTTTACGGGGAAAGAGGTCAAAGTTCAGGCGGCAAAGGTGGTTTTCTCGAGTAATGGGCGGAACACTAGCCTATAGGCCTCTAAAAGTGTCTGACTCAGCGAGAGATGTTTTGCTGGAACACTTCTCTAATGGCAATTTACCATTAATAATGTTGATGAGAGAGCGCAGTACCTAAGTTGCTCGTTGTGAATAAGAAGGAGCGGAGTCAGGGGTGGGAGTGCCGGCGCCATGGCCGCTGGTACCCTCGAGACAAGCCCCTCAAACCCTCCTCTGTCTTAAGAATAAGAAGGAATGGAGTCAGGGGTGGGAGTACCGGTGCCATGGCCGCTGGTAACCCCGATAAAGCCCCTCAAACCTTCCTTCGTCTTAAGAATAAGAAGGAACGGAGTCAGGGGTGGGAGTACCGGCGCCATGGCCGCTGGTAACCCCGATAAAGCCCCTCAAACCTTCCTCCGTCTTCAGAATAAGAAGGAACGGAGTCAGGGGTGGGAGTACCGGTGCCATGGCCGCTGGTAACCCCATTACAAGCCCGTCAAACATTCCTCCGTCTTAAGAATAAGAAGGAACGGAGTCAGAGTCAGGGGTGGGAGTACCGGCGCCATGGCCGCTGGTACCCCCGAGACAAGCCCCTCAAACCTTCCTCTGTCTTAAGAATAAGAAGGAACGGAGTCAGGGGTGGGAGTACCGGCGCCATGGCCGCTGGTACCCCCGAGATAAGCCCCTCAAACCTTCCTCCGTCTTACGAATAAGAAGGAACGGAGTCAGGGGTGAGAATGCCAAAGCTGCCATGTGCGCTATTCCCAGACAAGCCCCTCAAACCTTCCTCCGTCTTAAGAATAAGAAGGAACGGAGTCAGGGGTGGGAGTACCGGCGCCATGGCCGCTGGTACCCCCGAGACAAGCCCCTCAAACCTTCCTCTGTCTTAAGAATAAGAAGGAATGGAGTCAGGGGTGGGAGTACCGGTGCCATGGCCGCTGGTAACCCCATTACAAGCCCGTCAAACATTCCTCCGTCTTAAGAATAAGAAGGAACGGAGTCAGGGGTGGGAGTACCGGCGCCATGGCTGCTGGTACCCCCGAGACAAGCCCCTCAAATCTTCCTCCGTCTTAAGAATAAGAAGGAACGGAGTCAGGGGTGGGAGTACCGGCGCCATGGCCGCTGGTACCCCCGAGACAAGCCCCTCAAACCTTCCTCTGTCTTAAGAATAAGAAGGAATGGAGCGGTCCCTCGCCCAATGTCGGCTGCCTCGCTGGAGCTGGGGCAAAAGAAGAGGAAGCGGATAAGGGAGGAGATTGGCCAACGTCGCGGTCCCTCGCCCAATGTCAGCTGCCTCGCTGGAGCTGGGTAAAGATGAGAGGGAGAGGAGCCCGGATAAGGAGGAAGATTAGTAACGTCACGGTCCCTCGCCCATCAGCTTTCCCTCGCTGGAGCTGGGGCAAAGAGAAGAGGAGCGGATAAGGGAGGAGATTGGCCAACGTGCGGTCCCTCGCCCAATGTCGGCTGCCTTGCTGGAGCTGGGTAAAGATGAGAGGAGAGGAGAGGAGCGGATAAGGGAGGAGATTGGCACACACGGTGGCGCTGCCGGCGCCGAGGATAGCAAGAGAAGGTTCAGTTTGATCTGATCGTCTGGTTTGCTATTTCTCTAAGGCCAACGTGCGGTCCCTCGCCCAATGTCGGCTGCCTCGCTGGAGCTGGGGCAAAGAAAAGAGGGGCGGATAAGGGAGGAGATTGGCCAACGTGCGGTCCCTCGCCCAATGTCGGTTGCCTCGCTGGAGCTGGGTAAAGATGAGAGGAGAGGAGCGGATAAGGGAGGAGATTGGCCAACGTGCGGTCCCTCGCCCAATGTCGGTTGCCTCGCTGGAGCTGGGTAAAGATGAGAGGAGAGGAG
>NW_024757177.1:0-11228 GCF_018991925.1 Homarus americanus
AAGGGTGCCTGGCCCTCACACACGGTCATGGCACTGAAGCGGTGCCCGGCCTCCCCATCCGGGTCATGGTGCTGGAGGGATGTCCGGCCTGACACCCCAGGTCATGACACTGAAGAGTGCCGGCCTTCACCCCGGGCCATGGTGATGGAGGTGCCCGACCACCATACTGGGTCATGGAGCTGAAGGTACCCCATCACACCACGATTCATGGCACTGAACGGGTTGCCGGCGATCACACTGCCTTTGTGGCACTAAAAAAGCCCGGCCCTCGCACCCAGTGTCATGTGAAGGATGCCCAGACCACAGGCCGGTTCATAGCTCTGTAGGGTGCCGGCCCTCACACCCCGATTCATGGCACTGAAGGGGTGCCCGGCCCCACACCCCAGGGCCATGGTGGAGGGTGTCCGGCCCTCACCCCGGCAATGGTGCTGGAGGTGCCTGGCCTCACACCCCAGGCCATGGTGCTGAAGGGGGGTGCCTTGCCTCACAGGGCCGCCTGGTGCTGAAGGGTGCCCGGCCCTCACACCCGGTCATGTCACTGAAAGGGTGCCCGGCGCTCACACCCCATTCATGGCACTGAAGGGGTGCTGGCCTCCACACCGGGTCCGTGTCTTTCAGGGTGCCTGGCCCTCACACCTGGGTCATGTATGGTGTGCCTGGCCTCCGCGTTTCATGTCACTGTAGGGGTGCCAGCCTTCTCACCCGGGGTCATAGCATTGGAAGTGGTGCCTGCCGTCACACCTGGCCATGGCACTGAAGGGTGCCTGGCCCTCACACCCCTGGTTATAGGCTTATTCGGGTGCCGGGTCTCCCTGGGTCGCAACTGAAGGTGCCCGGCAAGCACACCCTGGCCATGGCACTGAAGCTGTGCCTCGGCCCTCACACAGTTATGGCACTGAGTGAGGTGCCTGGCCTCCCCATGGTCATGTACCTAGTGGTGCAGCCTACACCCCGGATCATGTGGGTGCATTACCCCTGGTCATTCACTGAAGATGTGCCAGCCGTCATCACCCTGGCCGTGGCACTGAAGTTGTGCCCGGCCTCACCCCTGGTTATAGACTCGGGTGCCGGCCTCACACTCGGGTCTATGGCACTGAAAGGGTACCTGGCTTAGCACACCCTTGGCATGGCTTCTTTTATGGGGTGCTAGGCCTCCCTCTTGGTATGTCACTGAAGGTGCCTTTTGGTCGCCCGGCACTGATGAGTGCCAGCCTCACCCCTGGTCATGTACCTAAAGTGGTGCCAGGCCCTACACCTGGTGCTGGTGGGTGCCAGCCCTCACACCACGGGCCATGGTTCTGTAGGGGTATCCGGCGACACCCCGGTTCAGTGACACTGAAGGGGTGCGACCCTCCACCCAGGGCGTGGTGCTGGGGGTGTTCGGCTCACACCCCGGGCCGTGGGTGCTGGAGGGATGCCCACCTCACATTTTGGGTCATGGAGCTGAAGGTGCCCGGGCATCACCCCGGGTCATGTCACTGAAGGGGTGCCTGGCTCCACCCCGGGTCATGGCTGATGAGGTGCGGCCCTCACACCCCTGGTCGTCCTTTTGTGGTGCCTGGCCTACACCCTGTTTCATGGTAATGAAAGTGCCTGCCCCTCACACACGGGCTAGTATGGTTCTGGGGAATATCAGCAGTTTTGTTCATGACACTGAAGTGCTGACCTCACCAGTGCATGGTGCTGGAGGTGCCCTTCACCCCTGGCCGTGGTGCTGAGGGCTGCCCAGCCTCACATACCGGGTCATGGAGCTGAAGGTGCCTGACATCACACCCCGGTCATGTCACTGAAGGTGCACATTCTCACACCCCGGGTCATGGACCTAAAAGGGTGCCCGGCCCTCACACCCCAGGTCATTGAGTTGAATCGGTTCCCAGCCCTCACACCCCAGGTCATGGCACTGAAGCGGTGCCCGGCCGTCACACCCCTGGACATGGCACTGAAGGTGTGCCCGGCCCTCACACCCCTGGTTATAGACCTAAACGGGTGCCCGGCCCTCAAACCCCGGGTCATGGCACTAAAAGGGTACCCGGCAAACACACCCCGGGTCATGGTGCTGAAGGGTTGCCCAGCCCTCACACCCCGGGTCATGGCACTGAAGGAGTCACCGGCCCTCACACCCCGGGTCATGGCACTGAAAGGGTGCCCGGCCCACACACTCCGGGTCATGTCTTTGAAGGGGTGCCCGGCCCTCACACCCTGGGTCAGTGCCGGGGTGAAAGGTGCCCGCCCTCACACCTGGCCTGGTAGCACTGAAGGGTGCCCAGCCTCATACCGTGGCTCATGGTGCTGCTGGATGGATGCCCACCCTCACACCCCATTCATGGAACCAAAATTGAGCCCACCTCACACCCCGTTTCATGGCACTAAAGGGGTGCCCTGTCCTTACGCCCCGGGTCATGTCACTGAAGGGGTTCCCGGCCCTCACACCCCAGGTCATGGCACTGAAGCGGTGCCCGGCCGTCACACCACCTGGACATGGCACTGAAGGTGTGCCCGGCCCTCACACTCCTTGTCATAGACCTAAACGGGTGCCCGGCCATCACACCGGTCATAGCACTGAAGGGGTGTCGGGCCTCATACCCCAGGTCAAGGAAAGGAGGGTGCCCGCCTCACACCTCCCCGATTCATGACACTGAAATCGAGGCTGGCCTCACACCCCTGGTCATAGAGTTGAAGGTGCCCGCCCCACACCCCCCATTCATGGCACTGAAGGGGTGCCCGGCCCTCACACCCCGGGTCATGTGAAGGGGTGCCCGGCCCTCACACCCCGTTTCACAGCACTGTAGGGTTGCCCGGCCTTCACACCCCATTTCATGGCACTGAAATAGTGCCCGGCCCTCATACCCCGGGTCATGTCACTGAAGGGGTGCCCGGCCGTCACACCCCTAGCCATGGCACTGAAGGTGTGCCCGGCCCTCACACCCCTGGTTATAGACCTAAACGGGTGCCCGGCCCTCACACCCCGGGTCATAGCACTGAAAGGGTACCCGGCAAACACACCCCTGGCCATGGCACTGAAGCTGTGCCCGGCCCTCACACCCCGGGTCATGGCACTGATGAGGTGCCCGGCCCTCACACCCATGGTCATGTACCTAAAGTGGTGCCCGGCCCTACACCCCGGATCATGTGAAGGGGTGCCCGGCCCTCACACCCCGGGTCATATCACTGAAGCGGTGCCCGGCCGTCATCACCCCTGGCCATGGCACTGAAGGTGTGCCCGGCCCTCACACCCCTGGTTATAGACCTAAACGGGTGCCCGGCCCTCACACCTCGGGTCATGGCACTGAAAGGGTACCCGGCAAACACACCCTTGGCCATGGCACTGTAGGGGTGCCAGGCCCTCACACTCCTGGTCATGTCACTGAAGGGGTGCCCGGCCTCACACCCCGGGTCATGGCACTGCTGAGGTGCCCGGCCCTCACACCCCTGGTAATGTACCTAAAGTGGTGCCCGGCCCTACACCCTGATTCATGGTACTGAAAGGGTGCCGGCCCTCACACCACGGGCCATGGTTCTGGAGGGGTATCCGGCCAGGACACCCCGGTTCATGACACTGAAGGGGTGCCCGACCCTCACACCCCGGGCCATGGTGCTGGAGGGGTGCCCGGCCCTCACACCCCGGGCCATGGTGCTGGAGGGATGCCCAGCCCTCCCATACCGGGTCATGGAGTTGAAGGGGTGCCTGGTCATCACACCTTCTGGGCCGTGTCACTGAAGGGGTGCCCGGCCCTCACACCCCGGGTCATGGCACTGATGAGGTGCCCGGACCTCACACCCCTGGTCATGTACCTAAAGTGGTGCCCGGCCCTACACCAAAATTCATGGTACTGAAAGGGTGCCCGGCCCTCACACCACGGGCCATGGTTCTGGAGGAGTATCCGGCCAGGACACCCCGGTTCATGACACTGAAGGGGTGCCCGACCCTCACACCCCGGGCCATGGTGCTGGAGGGGTGCCCGGCCCTCACACCGATTCATGGCACTGAAAGATGCCTGGCCCTCACCCGGGTTATGTCACTAAGGATGCCCGGCCCTCACCACGGGTCATGGTGCTGAAGGGGTGCCCGGCCATCACAGGTCATGTTACTGAAGGTTCGCCCTCACACCAGGTCATGGCACTGAAGGGTGCCTGACCCTCACGGGTCATGTCACTGAAGGGGTGCCGGCCTCACACCGATTCATTTCACTGAAGGGTGCCTGACCTCAGCCCGGGTCATGTGAAGGGTGCCCGGCCCTCAAACCCCGGTTTTGCAGCATGTAGGAGTGCCCGGCCCTCACACCCCGTTTCATGGCACTGAAAGGGTGCCCGGCCTCACTCCGGTTCATTGACACTGAAGGTGCCCAGCCTCACACATGGGTCATGGGGTTGAAGCAGTTCGCCCTCACACCCCGGGTCATGGTGCTGGAGGTGCCAGCCCTCACACCCGGGTCATGTCACTGAAGTGGTGACCGCTCACCCTGATTCGCGCTTTGAGGATGCCTGGCCCTCATCACCAGTTATGTCACTAAAGGATGCCGGCCCTCACACCCGGGGCATGGTGTAAGCAGTGCCCGGCTTTCACCGATTCATGTCCTGAAAGTGCCCGCCCTCACCCGTGTCTTGTGAAGTGGTGCCCAGCCCTCACCCCGATTCATAGCTCTGTTGGGTTGCCTGGACCTCACACCCCGTTTCATGGCACTAAAGGGTGCCCGTCTCTCACACCCTGGCTCATGGCACTAAAGGGGTGCTGGCCTCACACCACCAGTTCATAGCTCTGTAGGGGTGACCTGCCCTCACACCCCATTGCACTAAGGGGTGCCCAGCCCTCCCAGGCCTGGCATGAATCGGTGCCCGGCCGTCACCCCTGGCCATGGCACTGAAGGTATGCCCGGCCTCACACCCCTGGTGTAATGAGCCTAAACAGTGCCAGCCCTCATCCCGGGTCATGGGGCTGAAGGTGCCCAACCCTCACACCCGGGTCATGGCACTGAGGGTGGCCTGCCTGGGTCATTTGGAAGGTGCTCTTTGGGTTGCAGGCACTGAAGGGTGCACAGCCCTCACCCCGGGTCATGGACTAAAGGGGTGTGACCTCCTACAGGTCATGGGGTTGAAGCGGTTCGCCCTCACACCCCCAGGTCATGATGCTGGAGGGTGCCAGCCCTCACAGGGTCATGTCACTGAAGGGTGCCCTTCCCCAGGTCGCTGTCACTGGAGGGTGCGCCGACCCTCACCCCGATTCTTGGCACTGAAATCAGGCGGCCCTAACAGCTCTGGGTCATGGTGCTGAAGGGGTGCCAGACCCTCACACCCAGGTCATGTCACTGAAGGGTTCCGGCCCTCACCCAATTCATTCACTGAAGGGGTGCCTGACCCTCACACCCCGGGTCATGTGAAGGGTGCCAGCCTCACACCGTTTACCTTTGTGGGGTGCCTCACCCATTTCATGGGACTGAGGCACCAGCCCTCACACTCCGGTTCATGACACTGAAGGGGTGCCCGGCCCTCACACCCCGGGTCATGGCACTGAAGAGGTGCCCGGCCCTCACACCACGGATCATGGGGTTGAAGCGGTTCCCGGCCCTCACACCCTGGGTCATGGTGCTGGAGGGGTGCCCGGCCCTCACACCCCGGGTCATGTCACTGAAGGGGTGCCCGGCCCTCACACCCCAGGTCATGTCACTAAAGGGGTGCCCGGAACTCACACCCCAGGTCATGGCACTGGGGTGCCTGGCCTCACACCCTGGGTCATGGTGGCTGAATGGTGCCCAGCTTTCACCCTGATTCATGGCACTGAAAGCGATGCCTGCCTCACACCCCGGGTTATGTCACAAAGGATGCCTGGCCTCACAACCTGGGCATGGTGCTGAAGCGTGCCTGGCTTTCACACCCTGATTCATGTCACCAGTGGTGCCTGGCCTCACAATCTCGGGTCATGGTGGCTGAGGGTGTCCGCCCTCACACCCGGGTCATGGGGTTGAAGTGTTCCTGGCCATCACACCCCGGGTCATGGTGCTGATGGGGTGCCCGGCCCTAACACCCCGATTCTTGGCACTGAAATCGACCCCGGCCCTAACACTCTGGGTCATGGTGCTGAAGGGGTGCCCGGCCCTCACACCCCGATTCATTTCACTGAAGGGGTGCCCGACCCTCACACAACGGGTCATGTGAAGGGGTGCCCGGCCCTCACACCCCGATTCGCAGCACTGTAGGGGTGCCCGGCCCTCACACCCCGTTTCATGGCACTGAAAGGGTGCCCGGCCATCACACCCCGGTTCATGACACTGAAGGGGTGCCCGGCCCTCACACCCCGGGTCATGGAACTGAAGGGGTGAACGGCCCTCACACCCGGGTCATGGACCTAAAGTGAAGGGGCGCCCGGCCCTCATACCCCGGGTCATGGTGCTGGAGGGGTGCCCGCCCTCACACCCCGATTCATGGCACTGAAATCGAGCCCGGCCCTCACACCCCGGTTCATGACACTGAAGGGATGCCCGGCCCTCACACCCCGGGTCATAGCACTGAAGGGGTGCACGGCCCTCACACCCCGGGTCATGGACCTAAAGGGGTGCCCGGCCCTCACACCACAGGTCATGGGGTTGAAGCGGTTCCCGGCCCTCACACCCCGGGTCATGATGCTGGAGGGGTGCCCGGCCCTCACACCCCGGGTCATGTCACTGAAGGGGTGCCCGGCCGTCACACCCCAGGTCATGTCACTGGAGGGGTGCCCGACCCTCACACCCCGATTCTTGGCACTGAAATCGAGCTCGGCCCTAACACTCTGGGTCATGGTGCTGAAGGGGTGCCCGGCCCTCACACACCCAGGTCATGTCACTGAAGGGGTTTCCTGGCCCTCACACCCCGGGTCATGGCACTGAGGGGCTGCCTGTCCCTCACACCCCGGGTCATGTCACTGAAGGGTGCCCGGCCCTCACAACCTGATTCATTTCACTGAAGGGGTGCCTGACCCTCACACCCCGGGTCATGTGAAGGGGTGCCCGGCCCTCACACCCCGGTTTGCAGCACTGTAGGAGTGCCCGGCCCTCACACCCCGTTTCATGGCACTGAAAGGGTGCCCGGCCCTCACACTCCGGTTCATGACACTGAAGGGGTGCCCGGCCCTAACACCCCGGGTCATGGCACTGAAGGGGTGCCCGGCCCTCACACCACGGGTCATGGGGTTGAAGCGGTTCCCGGCCCTCACACCCCGGGTCATGGTGCTGGAGGGGTGCCCGGCCCTCACACCCCGGTTCATGTCAGTGAAGGGGTGCCCGGCCCTCACACCCCAGCTCATGTCACTGAAGGGGTGCCCGGCCCTCACACCCCAGGTCATGGCACTAAAGGGGTGCCTGGCCCTCACACCCCGGGTCATGGTGCTGAATGGGTGCCCAGCTTTCACACCCCGATTCATGGCACTGAAAGGATGCCTGGCCCTCACACCCCGGGTTATGTCACTAAAGGGATGCCCGTCCCTCACACCCCGGGGCATGGTGCTGAAGCGGTGCCCGGCTTTCACACCCAGATTCATGTCACTGAAAGGGTGCCCGGCCCTCACACCCCGGGTCATGGTGGCTGAGGGGTGTCCAGCCCTCACACCCCGGGTCATGGGGTTGAAGCGGTTCCCGGCCATCACACCCCGGGTCATGGTGCTGATGGGGTGCCCGGCCCTCACACCCTGATTCTTGGCAATGAAATCGAGCCCGGCCCTAGCACTATGGGTCATGGTGCTGAAGGGGTGCGGCTTTCACACCCAGTTCATGTCACTGAAAGGGTGCCCGTGCCACCCCGGGTCATGGTGGCTGAGGGGTGTCCAGCCACACCCCGGGTCATGGGGTTGAAGCGGTTCCCAGCCATCACACCCCGGGTCATGGTGGCTGAGGGGTGTCCGGCCCTCCACACCCCAGGTCATGGGGTTGAAGTGGTTCCCGCCATCACCCGGGTCATGGTGCTGAAAGGGTGCAGCCTCACACCCGGTCATTTCACTGAAGGGGTGCCCACCCTCACACAACGGGTCATGTCGAAGGTGCCCGGCCTCACACCCCGATTCACAGCACTGTAGGGTGCCCGGCCCTCACACCCCGTTTCCTTGGCACTGGTGCCCGGCCATCACACCCAGTTCATGACACTGAAGGGGTGCCAGCCCTCACACCCCGGTTCATGGAACTGAAGGGTGAACGGCCTACCAGGGTCAGGCTAAAAGTTGCCGGCCTTCACACAGGTCAGAAGTGGTTGAAAGCGGTTCCCCGGCCTCACACCCCGGGTCATGGTGCTGGAGGTGCCCGGCCCTCACACCCCAGGTCATGTCACTGAAGGGGTGCCCAGCCCCCTCCACCCCAGGTCATGTCACTGAAGAGGTCCCCAGCCCTCACACCCCGGGTCTCGCCTTGAAGGGGTGCCTGACCCTCACACCCCGGGTCATGTGAAGGTGCCCAGCCTCCACCCGGTTTGCAACACTGTAGGGTGCCAGCCCTCACCCCCCAGGTCATGTCACTGAAGGGGTGCCCAGCCTACACACGGTTCATGACACTGAAGGATGCCCGGCCCTCACCCGGGTCATGGAACTGAAGGGTGAACAGCCTCACACCCGGGTCATGGACCTAAGGGGTGCCAGCCTTCACAGGTCCAGGGGTTAAAGCGGTTCCGCCCTCACGGGTCATGTCACTGAAGGGGTGCCAGGCCTCACACCCCAGGTCATGTCACTGAAGGGTTCGGCCCTCACCCCAATTCATTTCACTGAAGGGTGCCTGACCCTCACCCGGGTCATGTGAAGGGGTGCCCGCCTCACACCCCGGTTTGCAGCACTGTAGGGGTGCCGGCCCTCACACCCCGTTTCATGGCACTGAAAGGGCGCCAGCCTCACACTCCGGTTCATGAGACTGAAGGGTGCCCGGCCCTAACACGGGTCGCCTTTGAAGGGTGCCCAGCCCCACACACACAGGTCATGGGTTGAAGCGGTTCAGCCTCACACCCCAGGTCATAGTGCTGAAGAGGTGCCCGGCCCACACCCCGATTCATGTCACGAGGATGCCTGGCCCCTCACCCCGGGTTATGTCACTAAAGGGATGCCCGGCCCTCACACCGGGCATGGTGCTGAAAGCGGTGCCCGGCTTTCACCCCGATTCATGTCACTGAAAGGGTGCCCTGCCCTCACACCCCGTGTCATGTGAAGTGGTGCCCGGCCCTCACACCCGATTCATAGCTCTGTTGGGTTGCCCGGCCCTCACCCCGTTTCATAGCACTAAAGGGGTGCCCGTCTCACACCAGCTCATGGCACTAATGGGTGCCCAGCCCTCACCACCGCAGTTCATAGCTCTGTAAGGGTGACCTGCCCTCACACCCCGTTTCATTGCACTAAAAGGGTGCCCGGCCTCCTCACACGGGTCATGGCACTGAATCGGTGCCCGGCCGTCACACCCCTGGCCATGGCACTGAAGGTATGCCGGCCCTCACACTGGTCGCAGACCAGCAGGTGCCAGCCCTCACATCCCGGGTCATGGGGCTAAGGGTGCCCGGCCCTCATACCCCAATTCATTGCACTGAAGGGGTGCCTGGCCCTCACACCCCGGTTCACAGCAGTGTAGGGCTGCCGGGCCTTCATACCCCGTTTCATCGCACTGAAAGGGTGCCCGGCCCTCACACCCCGTTTCATGACACTGAAGGGGTTCCCGGCCCTCACACCCCGGGTCATGGCACTGAAAGTGTGCACGGCCCTCACACCCCGGGTCATGGACTCAAGGGTGTTCGCCCTCGCCCCACGGGTCATGGGCGGTTCCCCGGCTCACACCCCGGCCAAGTGGTGCTGAGGGGTGCCCGGCCCTCACACCCCGGGTCACGGCACTGAAGGGGTGCCTGGCCCTCACACCCCGGGTCATGGTGCTGAAGGGGTGCCCGGCTTTCACACCCCGATTCATGGCACTGAAAGGGTCCCCAGCAGTCACACCCCGGGTCATGGTACTTAAAGGATGCACGGCCCTCATACCCCGGGTCATGGTCCTAAAGGGGTGCCCAGCCCTCACACCACGGATCATGGGGTTGAAGCGGTTCCCGCCCCTCACACCCAGTGTCATGGTGCTGGAGGGGTGCCCGTCCCTCACACCCCGGGTCATGGCACTGCAGGGGTGCCTGGCCCTCACACCCCGGGTCATGGTGCTGAAGGGATGCCCGGCTTTCACACCCCGATTCATGGCAATGAAAGGGTCCCGGCCCTAAAACCCCGGGTCATGGTGTCTGAGGGGTTCCTGGCCCTCACACCCGGGGTCATGTCACTAAAGGGGTTCCCGGCCCTCACACCCCGGGACATGGGGTTGCAGCGGTTCCCGGCCCTCACACCCCGGGTTATGGTGCTGATGGGGTGCCCTGCCCTCACACCCCGATTCTTGGCACTGAAATCGAGCCCGGCCCTTACACCCTGGATCATGGTACTGAAGGGTAGGGCCTCACACCCTGGTTATGGCACTACAGGCCCCAACCTCACACCCCGGGTAATGGTGCTGGAGGTGTGCCCAACCTCACACCCGGGTTATGCCACTGAAAGGGTGTCCGCCCTCAAACCCCGGGGTCATGTCACTGAGCAAGTGCCTGCCTCACACCCCTGGGTCATGGCAGCACTGGAAGGGGTTCCCCACCTCACACCCTGGGTCATGGTTCTGGGAGGGGTGCCCGGCCCTCACACCCCGGGACATGGGGTTGCAGCGGTTCCCGGCCCTCACACCCTGGGTTATGGTGCTGATGGGGTGCCCGGCCCTCACACCACGATTCTTGGCACTGAAATCGAGCCCGGCCCTTACACCCTGGATCATGGTGCTGAAGGGGTGCAGGGCCCTCACACCCCGGGTTATGGCACTGAAGGTGTGCCCGAACCTCACACCCCGGGTCATGGTCCTGGAGGTGTGCCCGAACCTCACACCCCGGGTTATGTCACTGAAAGGGTGTCCGGCCCTCAAACCCCGGGTCATGTCACTGAAGGGGTGCCCGGCCCTCACACCCCGGGTCATGGCACTGAAGGGGTTTCCGGCGCTCACACCCCGGGTCATGGTTCTGGAGGGGTGCCCGGCTCTCACACCCCGGGTCATGTCACTGAAAAGGTGCCCGGCCCTCATCCCGGGTCATGTCAATTAAGGGGTGCCCAGCTCTCACACCCCCGGTGATTTCACTGAAGGGGTGCCTGGCCCTCACACCCCGGGTCATGGTACTGAAGGGGTGCCCCGCCCTCACACTCCGGGTCATGGTGCTAATGGGGTGCCTGGCCC
>NW_024757178.1:0-17500 GCF_018991925.1 Homarus americanus
ACACATGCACTAAAGAGCACTGGCACATGTGTCCAAGAGCACCTGGTACACATGCACCCAAGAGCACCCCGGCACATGCACCCAAGAGCCTCTGCACACATGCACCCAAAAGCAACCCGCACAACATGCACCCAAGACACTCGTACATATGCACCCAAGAGTTACTTGCACACATGCACCCAAGAGCACTTCGGTACACGTGCACCAAGAGACTTCGGTACACGGCACCCAAGAGCATCTCGGCACACATGCACCCAAGAGCACTCTGGCACATGCACCCAAGAGCACCTCGGTACACATGCACCCAAGAGCACTTCGGTACACATGCACCCAAGAGCACTTGGCACACATGCACCCAAGAGCACTCCAGTACACATGCACCCAAGAGCACTTTTGGCAAATCTGCACCCAAGAGCACTCCGGCACACATGCACCCACAGCACTTTGGTACACATGCACCCAAGAGCACTTCGGTACACATGCACAAAGAGCACTTCCGCACATGCACCAAAGAGCACTTCGCACACGCACCCAAGAGCACTTCAGTACATGCACCCAAGAGCACTTTCGGCACACATGCACCAAGATCACTTGGTACAGTGCACCCAAGAGCACTTCGGTACACATGCACCCAAGAGCAATTCGGCACACATGCACCCAAGAGCACTTGGCACACATGCAACCAAGAGCACTTCGGCACACATGCACCCAAGAGTACTTCTGGCACACATGCACCCAAGAGCACCCTCGGACACATGCACCCAAGAGCACTTCTGGCACACATGCACCCAAGAGCACTCTACACATGCACCCAAGAGCACTTCTCAGTACACATGCACCAAGAGCACTTGGTAAACATGCACCCAAGCGCACCTCGGTACACTTGCACCCATGCATTCGGTACACATACACCCTAGAGCACTTCGTACACATGCACCCAAGAGCACTTCGGTACACATGCACCCAAGAGCACTCGGCATGCACCTTACTTCGGTACACATGCACCAAGAGCACTTCGGCACACATGTGCACCCAAGAGCACTTCGGTACACGTGCAACCTGAGCATCTCGGCACATATGAACCAAGAGCACTTTGGTACACATGCACCCAAGAGCACTTCGGCACACATGCACCCAAGAGCACTTCGGCACACATGCACCCAAGAGCACTCCAGCACACATGCACCCAAGAGCACTTTACAAACGCACCCAAGAGCACTCCCGGCACACATGCACCCAACAGACCCGGACACATGCACCACACTCTCGGTACACATGCACCAAAGAGCACTGGTACACGTGCACCCAAGAACTTCAGCACACATGCACCCAAGAGCACTTTGTACACATGCACCCAAGAGCACTCTGGTACACGTGCACCCAAGAGCACCCCCGGTACACATGCACCCAAGAGCTACTCGGCACACACATGCACCCAAGAGCTGGTACACATGCACCCAAGAGCACTCTGGCACACATGCACAAAGAGTACACATGCACCCAAGAGCACTGGCACACATGCACCCAATGAACTCTGGTACATGCACCCAATAGCACTTCGGTACATGCACCCAAGAGCACACATGCACCCAAGAGCACTTCGGCACACATGCACCCAAGAGCACTTCGGTACACGTGCACCCAAGAGCATTTCTGGTACACATGCACCAAGAGCACTTGGCACACATGCCCCAAGAGCACTCCAGTACACATGCACCAATAGCACCCTGGCACACATGGACCCAAGAGCACCTTGCACACATGCACCCAAGAGCACTTCGGCACACATGCACCCAAGAGCGCTTGTACACATGCACCAAGAGCCACTGGCACACATGCACCAAAGAGCACTTCGGCACATGCACCCAAGAGCACCTCGGTACACATGCACCCAAGAGCACTTCGGTACACATGCACCCAAGCACTGCCCATGCAGAGCACTTCGGTACACGGTGCACCCAAGAGCACTTCGGTACACGTACCCAAGAGCATCTCGGTACACATGCACCTAAGAGCACTTTGGCACATGCACCAAGAGCACCCGACACACAAGAGCACGCTCACATGCACCCAAGAGCACTCCAGCACACATGCACCCAAGAGCACTTCGGTACACATGCACCCAAGAGCGCTTCGGTACACATGCACCCAAGAGCACTTCGGTACACGTGCACCCAAGAGCACTTCGGTACGCGTGCACCCAAGAGCATTTCGGTACACTTGCACCCAAGAGCACTTCGGTACACATGCACCCAAGAGCACTTCGGTACACATGCACCCAAGAGCATTTCGGTACACATGCACCCAAGAGCACTTCAGTACACATGCACCCAAGAGCACTTTGGTAAACGTGCACCCAAGAGCACTTCGGTACACAATGTGTACCGAAGTGCTCTTGGATGCACGTGCAGTGTGTAACCAGTGGGGTTCCCCAGGGGTCAGTACGAGGCCCACTCTTGTTCATAATCTACATAAACGATTTAGATACTGGGATCAGCAGTGACTTAAGCAAGTTTGCGGATGACACCAAAATAGGGCGGCAAATTAATTCAGGGCAGGATGCAAATGCATTACAGGAGGATCTAAATAAACTGCAGGGGTGGTCTGAAATATGGCAAATGAAATTCAACACCAGCAAGTGCAGCGTACTTAATATTGGAAGAACAAATACTTATAATGTATACAGCCTTAACAACATCAACCAAGAGAAGTCGACTTGTGAAAGAGACCTAGGGGTACTTGTAAGCCCGGACCTACGGCCTAGAAAACAGTGCGTTAATGTTCGAAATAAGGCAAACAGAGTATTGGGTTTTATATCTAGAAGTGTAAGTAACAAGAGTGCAGAGGTTCTATTGCAACTATATCTTGCGGGGCTAGTCAGGCCGCACTCGATTATGCGGTTCAGTTCTGGTGCCCCTATTATAGAATGGATATAAATTCACTAGAGTCGGTGCAGCGAAGAATGACAAAAATGATTCCGGGACTTAGAAACCTTCCATATCAGGATGGGTTAAAGAAACTTAACTTGCATTCCCTAGAAAGACGAAGAATGAGGGGAGATATGATAGAAGTATTTAAGTGGGTGAAAGGAATCAATAAAGGGGATATAGATAAAGTTCTTATAATATCCGAGCAGGATAGGACTCGGAGCAACGGATTCAAGTTGGATAAGTTTAGGTTTAGGAGGGAGATAGGAAGAAACTGGTTCACAAATAGGGTGGTGGACGAGTGGAACAAGCTTAGCAACTTTGTAGTAAGTGCGGGAACTCTGGAAAGTTTCAAAAGGAGGCTAGATAGATTCATGGATGATAGAGAGTGGTAGTAACTCTCGACAGGAGCTGCCATGCACAGGCCAACCGGCCTATTGCAGACTCCTTATTTTCTTATGTTCTTATGTTCTTCTTCTCTCTCACATTAGCAACACAAACTATTAAAGTATTCTCAGTCATGTTGTAAGTATATAAAAGAATAACAAACATTAAAATTATCTTCTGCGTGTTGGTGGTCGTAACTCTGGAGCTTACCAGTGTTGAGTCTAATCTCTCTCTCTCTCTCTCTCTCTCTCTCTCTCTCTCTCTCTCTCTCTCTCTAACAGGAAAGCCAGATGGAATTGAGAGGTTTGTTCTGTTGTGTTGACGTTTACAAGTGACGTGACCAGATCCCCCACACGACGGAGACAAAGGTTATCGTCTACGCTCCTGCAGAAGGGACACACACACACACACACACACACACACACACACACACACACACACACACACACACACACTTTTTGCAACGACCATTAGATAAAAAAAAGCTGTGCGTGGCCAGGTCTTCTGTTTGTTGCAGAAACTTCTTAAAAGATTAGGCGAAGAAGTAACGTCTTAAAGCTGACTCAAGCTGGATACTTAGCGGCTTACTGACGGCAAGATATACAGAAGCTTATTGATGTGACCTGGTGAATTACAAGGTTACAAGGACACAAGGTTTACAAAGTCACCAGGTCACAGTATATATGTACCTGTATGTATGTATGTATGTATGTATGTATGTATGTATGTATGTATGTATGTATTGCCACCAATAAAACACACGACTCACTACGTATAATTAACAAGTCACACACAGGTACAAAACATACTCAAAATATTAACCCATTAAAATTTGCATGAAATTCAGGTAAACGATAATATTTGGACAGGTGTGGAGAATTTACCTGTACTATTTTCAATATTAAATAATAAAGGGTCAGGTATATATTACTCTCTAATACCATTAAATACCATTACGGGATTATTAACACACACTTGATATATGTTATGGCTGTTAACGACTGTCATTTGTAATACGCAAATGTGATTTTAAAATGTCAATGGAAAGCTTTTCATTTCTGGTTCATATCGTCAGTGTTTTATCGCTATGTTTTAAAAATTTCTTGGTAATGTTTTAACGATTAATCGCTAATGTTTAACAATTTATTTATAATATTTTTAACGATTTATCACTAATGTTTAATATCTTATCGCTTGTGGCTCTGGTGATTCGGTTTGACTCGCTGGTGATTTTTTGAAGGGGATTAGCACACCCGGGCACAGGTCATCGACCCACCAGGGCCTAGAAAAAACTGTACCATAAAAATTACAAATAAATACAGAAATGGAAAAAATAAAACAGATCAAAAGTGAGAAACGATATATGTATGTTGTGTCGTCAATAGGTTGAGAAACAATTGAGACCCTGCAATTGTGTGTAAATGAGGCAGAAAGTCAGATCAGCAACCTGGGACTTGGTCACAATTTTCGTTATGTCATATGGCAGCAGGGTCTACCATTAGATAATACATTATGCTTCCATTATCTTCCCAGGCGGTAGTACCTCCCTGTTTGGTAGCTGCCTACTACCTACTACCTCACCTACCTACTACCTATGTTGGTGACTCACTGTGTCTCCTCTCCTCCACACAGACACAACGACATGGCGTGGAACGTGAGGATGTTCCTGCACAATAAACTTCACTCCTTCAACCTGTCCAGCGACCTGACCCAAGAGAAGCCCTGGATGAACTCCCCCTTCTCCCACACTGACCTGCCCAGGCTCAAGAAGGGGCAGGTAGCCGCCCAGGTGAGTTATCAGGTGGTGCTAAGAAATGATGATCTGCCCGTTTCCATACTCACCTGTCTAGACTAAAGTATGGATAGGTGGCCGCCCAGGTGAGTTATTAGGTGGTGGTGGGAGGTGATCATCTGCCCCTGTTCCCACACACTCACCAGCCCAAGACCAGTACCAATTTTGTGTTGTAGTTTGCTATGGGAGGTAAAGAACTTCCCCTATGTTCTATATAATAATACCGACATCTTACCAACTCACTTAAACTAATACACAAAATTAGAGATAAAAGACAAACCCTCCACGATATTATATAAGAAAAAAATAAATAAAGCAAGAAAAAAAATGACTAACGAATCTACTGGGACGGAGGATTCGATTACATCATCAACTCTATATAAAAAAAAATCAAAACACAAGAGAAAAAAACATTACTTTTCACTCCAAACTTTAAAACAAAAATCTAGATATTATTTTTTATTTATTTTTTTATTTTTTAGGGGCTTAAGTTAAATCCACTAACACACCAGGGAAAAGAATTATACATATAAATATTTCAACCCCAAAACAAAACAATGGAACAAAAGACTAACGCGTCCTGTGTGTATTGGTTCCCATTGGTTCGTGAAGCTAATCTGACACACTGATTTTTTTAGATGTTTTTTTTTCTCTCAAAAGGAGGTGGAAAAATACGACGACAACCAAAACACAGAGCCGCTTATTCTATTTAGGAGAGGATAAAGATATTGAGCCTTATGTACGTGGAGAAGAAGAGGAAAAGAGGCAAGAGAAGAAGGATGAGAGGGATAAGCAGCGGGAGAGGATGAGAGGAGGACTAATGAGAGAAAAAGAACAAAAACAAGAAGAACAAGAAAACGAAGAACAAGAAGAAAAAGAAGAACAAGAAAACGAAGAACAAGAAGAAAAAGAAGAACAAGAAGAAAAAGAACAACAAGAAGAACAAGAAGAACAAGAACAAGAATAAGAAGAACAAGAAGAAAAAGTAGAAGAACAAGAAGAAAAAGAAGAAGAAGAAGAAGAAAAAGAAGACAAGAAGAACAAGAACAGGAATAAGAAGAACAAGAAGAAAAGAAGAGACAAGAAGAAAAGAAAGAACAAGAACAGAATAAGAAGAAGAAGAAAGAAAATTAGAAGAAGAACAATAAAACAAGAAGAAAAAAAGAAAGAAAGAAAGAAGAAGAAGAAGAAGAAAAAGAAGAACTCCCTGGTGTATATGCTATCATCGACCCTACCATTGACGTACTGTTTACTGTATATCTCTGCCTCACAACACAAGCCTGGACGCGGGGTGTAACAGTCTCTGAGGCTCCGTCCTGATAACAACCATTCTCTGTGTTGATCTATATTTTAGTGTTGGTTATTTATTATTTCTTTTCTTCTTTGTCGTCGTTTTCTTCATCTTTGTTTTCTTTTCTTCTTCTTTTTCATAATCTTCTTCTTAATAGTCTTCATCTTCTTCTTTTTTATCATAATCTCTTCTTCTTCTTCTTCTTGTTCTTCTTCTTCTTCTTCTTCTTCTTCTTCTTCTTCTTCTTCTTCTTTCTTCTTCTTCTTCTTCTTTCTTCTTCTTCTTCTTCTTCTTCTTCTTTCTTCTTCTTCTTCTTCTTCTTCTTCTTCTTCTTCTTCTTCTTCTTCTTCTTCTTCTTCTTCTTCTTCTTCTTCTTCTTCTTCTTCATAACCTCTTCTTCTTCTTCTTCGTAACTTAACCTGACTTAACCTAACCTAACTTACTCCAGGTAACATTAGGCTGGTTTAACCTACAGGTCAAATAAGCTTGGGAGGGGGGGGGGGCTATTCTTCAGGTGATCCACAACAAATCCCATTCATTCACACAAACTTCCTCGTGGTCATAATTACATGGTCTAAACAATTCAATTTTATTTGTTACAGCACCTGAGACTTACAACAACAACAACGACAATGACAACAACAAAAACAACAACAACAACGATAATGACAACAATAATAATAAATTAATAACATTTAAAACCATTGCTACGAGTTCGCTCCTGGTTGGATAGTTTGAATACCTTTGTTATATTCCAACAACAACAATAAAAACATCAATAACAAATAAATAGAAAAGCTAAAATAATAACCACAACAACAAACAAACAAGTTAGGTTAGGTTATATTAGGTCGGGTTTGGTAAGGTTAGGTTAGGTTAGGTTAGATCAGGTCAAGTTAGGTCATGTCAGGTCATAACAAGTTACTGTAGGTTAAATCAAGAATTTTCCTCATTATTCTTTATTTACTGTTAAAGCTGATTACCATAATCCTCTTAACTTATCCGAGCATCACATCTGACACATTCCAGAACAAAGACTTATTTCCTGCCCTAAATATATCTCCTACCTGATGTTAATACTCTTGTTAACACAGCTTACATGTCGGCTCAATGAGAGAGTTGGTGAGCTGGTCTTAAGGGATCAGTGAAAAGGTCTGATCAGCTGGTTTATCAGATCAGTGAAAGGTCTGATCAGCTGGTTTGTCAGATCAATGAAAGGTCTGATCAGCTGGTTTATCAGATCAATGAAAGGTCTGATCAGCTGGTTTATCAGATCAAAGAAAGGTTTGATCTACTCAGCTGGTCATATAATTACTTATGATTGTTGACCCTACATCATACAGTATAGTGTGTTTGTTTGTTTGTAATGAATGTTGAAACTGGTGATTACTGTTTATTTTTCTTGTTTGTGTAGTGTGTGGATGATGGTGTGGTCATGTGAGTGTTTGTTTTGTTGTTTGTGTAGTGTGTGAGGATGATGGTGTGGTCATGTGAGTGTTTGTTTTCTTGTTTGTGTAGTGTGTGAGGATGATGGTGTGGTCATGTGAGTGTTTGTTTTGTTGTTTGTGTAGTGTGTGAGGATGATGGTGTGGTCATGTGAGTGTTTGTTTTCTTGTTTGTGTAGTGTGTGAATGATGGTGTGGTCATGTGAGTGTTTGTTTTGTTGTTTGTGTAGTGTGTGAGGATGATGGTGTGGTCATGTGAGTGTTTGTGATGGCTAGGCGATAAGTTAGTGAAGAGTTTAATACTTCTTATAACGGAGGAAAGATGATACACAAATACACACAAACACACACACACACACACACACACACACACAACACCTATCCACCAACACACACATACACAACACCTATCCACCTACACACACATACACAGCACCTATCCACCTACACACACACACACATACACACAAAAAATATCCTCCCCTCCACATACACACACACACACAGCTTGAGAAAGTCATAAAAATAGAGAGAAAACAGAAACAGTAAAGTTCCCTCACCCACTGTATGTAAATAAGAACCATCCTGTGTGTCTGCCTGGCCGGGTTTACTGTTTCACGAGACACTGTTAGAAACCTCGACCATTTGTGTTAGAAGCTGCGAATAATCCCGGGCATTAGGAACCTTGAGTACAGAGACAGGTTAAAGCATTTTAATTTGCATTGCCTCGAGAGACGTAGAGTGAGGGGCGATATAATCGAGGTGTATAAATGGAAGTCAGGGCTAAACAAAGGTGATATAACAAAGGTACTCAAACTATCCAACCAGGAGCGAACCCGTAGCAATGGTTATAAATTAGACAAATTTAGATTTATGCGTGAGATAGGTAAACACTGGTTTGGAAATAGAGTAGTGGATGAATGGAACAAGTTACCAAACATCATCATTAACTCGAACACGCTGGGTAGCTTCATATATAAGTTGGGCGGATATAAGAGCGATAGGGGTTGGGTGTAAACGGGACTGCCTAGTATGGACCAATAGGCCCGCTGCAGTTTCCGCCATTTTTATGTCCTTTTGTTCTCATGTACGAAGCTTCGATCCTCATTATTCAGCTCATCACAGTCTCTCCATCGCAACATCGAAATAGTTAACTTGGCAGACAGTGGAGGTTATTACTGATAAGGGATAACCTGAAGATTAGGCACCCCAGTTTATTTCATTTGATGATTAGATACCGCTACGTTAACCTAACCTAACCAAACCCAACCTAACCTAACCTAACCTAACCTTAACCTAACCTAACCCAACCCTCCACTTACACTAGGAAATTTAATCATCAGGTGAAATAAGCTGAAGGATACCTAACCACACCTGGAGTCCCTTGTCCTCCTGGGAACATCAAGTATCCAACCAGCTGTGACAGACGTTCACAATTATGGAAGGTCGCTGTGGGATGATGTGACCCGATTGTGTTGCTGTATAGTTAGAGTTAAGAACATAAGAACATAAGAATGGAGGAAACTGCAGCGGGCCTATTGGCCCATACTGGGCAGTCCCGTTTACACCCAACCCCTGTTGCTCATATAAGCATTCAACCTATGTTTGAAGCTATTCAGCGCATTCGAGTTAATGATGATATTTGGTAACTTGTTCCACTCATCCACTACTCTGTTTCCAAACCAGTGTTTACCTATTTCACGCCTAAATCTAAATTTGTCTAATTTAAAACCATTGTTACGAGTCATGGTAAGAGTTGTAGTTGGGTGGAGAAAGTGGGTGGGTGGGTGGGTGGGTGGAAGAGATGGATGGATGTAGGAGGAGGTGAGTTGCTGGAGGATGAGTGTGGAGAAATGGGGAGTATGGAGGTGGATGGAAAGGCAGGTAGGAGGTGGATGAGTAGAGGAGGAGTGAGAAGGGGGTGTGCGGAATAGATGGGTAGACGATAGAGATGAGTGGTGGAGGATGAGTGTGGAGGAGATGGGTGGAAAAAGTGGGTGAAGGAGATGGGTGGGTGGGTGGAGGAGATGGGTGAATGGATGAGTGTGGGCGTGGAGGGAGATGGGTGAATGGATGAGTGTGGGGCGTGGAGGAGATGGGTGGGTGGGTGGAGGAGATGGGTGAATGGATGAGTGTGGGCGTGGAGGAGAAGTGTAAGTAGTAAAGATGGAGGTGTAAGAGACAACGTCACAAGTGGAGTTCCCCAAGGCTCAGTACTTGGACCATTATTATTTATTATATACATAAACGACATAGATATCGGCATTGACAGCAACATAAGTAAATTTGCTGATGACACTAAAATAGGACGTGTTATCAAATCTGACGAGGACTCGGCAAAACTACAGGAAGATCTAAACAAATTTTTCGAATGGTCTGAAAAATGGCAGATGAAATTCAACGTGGACAAATGTAAAGTACTCAGTATAGGAGATGTAAACAGGGAAACCAGATACCAGATGAACAACGATGCCATAGAGAAATCGACTGCGAGAGAGATTTAGGAGTAATGATAAGTAGGAACCTTAAGCCAAGTAAACAATGTGTTTTTGCTCGTAACAAGGCTAATAAAGTACTTGGGTTCATACAAAGGAGTGTTAGTTACAAGACTAGCGAGGTCATCCTAAAACTGTATCTTGCGCTTGTGAGACCACACCTGGATTATGCAGTTCAGTTCTGGTCACCGTATTACAGAATGGATATAGAATCCTTGGAAAGAATTCAGAGGAGAATGACAAGACTAATCTCGGGCATTAGGAACCTTGAGTATAGAGACAGGTTAAGCATCTTAATTTGCACTCCCTTGAGAGACGTAGAGCAGAGGGGCGACCTGATAGAGGTGTATAAGTGGAAGGCAGGGCTAAACAAAGGGACATTACAAAGGTACTCAAACTATCCAACCAGGAGCGAACTCGTAACAATGGTTTTAAATTAGACAAATTTAGATTTAGGCGTGATATAGGTAAACACTGGTTTGGAAACAGAGTAGTGGATGAATGGAACAAGTTACCAAATATCATCATTAACTCGAATACGCTGAATTGCTTCAAACATAGGTTGGATGCTCATATGAGCAATAGGGGTTGGGTGTAAACGGGACTGCCCAGTATGGGCCAATAGGCCCGCTGCAGTTTCCTCCATTCTTATATTCTTATGTTATGTAGACAGTACACAAATGACTACAGTACTGACCTCTTGGTGATGTTTTGATACTACAGCAAACTTTCTACAGCATAACTCTTGCGTCCTGGGTGAAACTTTCCCTTGTATTGCTCAAAGTTTTCCTCAACAAACAACTCAAATACTCTGACAAGTGAATGACAAACACGATAACAGGTCTGTATACCTTCCTTCTGCTGGCAGGTCAGGTTAGGTTAGGTTAGGTCAGGTTAGGTCAGGTCAGGTCAGGTTAGGTCTGGTCATTATAATAGACTTGTCTGCTACTGAAGAGGGGTGTCGGTGTGTTCCTCATTACTGTTTACGAGAGTCATTAGAAGCCATCAAGATTATAATACCCGTTTATTACCTACAGAGGGGTGGTGCTGGCGGTGGCTTCAATTCACTTAAGCGTTTTTTCTGGCGTGTTGCTTTTTACATTTACTTAACCTAACCTAACTTAACTTAATCTAACCTAACCTAACCTAACCTAACCTAACCTAAGCTAACCTAACAGTAGGTAACGTATTATAACCGAACCTAACCTAACCTAATTTAATCGCCTTTTTAAGAAATAAACAAAATATAATGACCTAACCTAACCCAACCAAACCCAACCTCCCAAGTAGCATAAAACTGTTCAGAAATCACCAGGTAAAATAAGGTGAGGTTGTCTACTCTTCAGGTAACCTTTACGCCTCTACCTCACCTGTCGCCTATCATTAACCCTTTGACGACACCAACACACAAACTGGATCAAGAGAATTAATTATTCACTATGGAAGATATGATTAATAATTATCTGGTAGAGTGCAAAGGGGACCAAAGTCTGGTTCGTTTGCTTCACTGATGACTAGTTCGTTTGCTTCACTGACGTCTGGTTCGTTTGCTTCACTGATGACTAGTTCGTTTGCTTCACTGACGTCTGGTTCGTTTGCTTCACTGATGACTAGTTCGTTTGCTTCACTGACGTCTGGTTCGTTTGCTTCACTGATGACTAGTTCGTTTGCTTCACTGACGTCTGGTTCGTTTGCTTCACTGATGACTAGTTCGTTTGCTCACTGACGCCCGGGTTCGTTTGCTTCACTGATGACCAAGCCCGTTTGCTCACTGACGTCTGGTCTGCTCTGTTTAATTGATGACTGGGGTTCGTTTGCTTCACTGATGTCCGGTTCGTTTGCTTCACTGACGTCTGGTTCGTTGCTTCACTGATGACTAGTTCGTTTGTTTCACTGATGACTCAGTTTGTTTGCTTCACTGATGACTAGTTCGTTTGCTTCACTGACGTCTGGTTCGTTTGCTTCACTGATGACTAGTTCGTTTGCTTCACTGACGTCTGGTTCGTTTGCTTCACTGATGACTAGTTCGTTTGCTTCACTGACGTCTGGTTCGTTTGCTTCACTGATGACTAGTTCGTTTGCTTCACTGACGTCTGGTTCGTTTGCTTCACTGATGACTAGTTCGTTTGCTTCACTGATGTCCGGTTCGTTTGCTTCACTGATGACTAGTTCGTTTGCTTCACTGACGTCTGGTTCGTTTGCTTCACTGATGACTAGTTCGTTTGCTTCACTGATGACTAGTTCGTTTGCTTCACTGACGTCTGGTTCGTTTGCTTCACTGATGACTAGTTCGTTTGCTTCACTGATGACTAGTTCGTTTGCTTCACTGATGACTAGTTCGTTTGCTTCACTGATGACTAGTTCGTTTGCTTCACTGACGTCTGGTTCGTTTGCTTCACTGATGACTAGTTCGTTTGCTTCACTGACGTCTGGTTCGTTTGCTTCACTGACTCGTTCATTAAGGTTCGTCTTGTTTCAGTTGCTTTAGGTGAGAAGTGAGAAGAGTGTGTGGTGGTGAGGGGTGAGGAGAGGAGTGAGAAGTGAGGGAGAGGTATGAAAGACGGTGAGAAGTGAGGGAGAGGAATGAGAGACGGAGAGAAGTGAGGGAGAGGAATGAGAGACGGTGAGAAGTGAGGGAGAGAATGAGAGACGGAGAAGTGAGGGAGAGGAATGAGAGACGGTGAGAAGTGAGGGAGAGGAATGAGAGACGGTGAGAAGTGAGGAGAGGTATGAGACGGTGAGAAGTGAGAGAGGAATGAGAGACGGAAGGTGAGGGAGAGAATGAGAGACGGTGAGAAGTGAGGAGAGGAATGAGAGACTGAGAAGTGAGGGAGAGTGAGAGAGAATGAGGGAGAGGAATAGAGACGGTGAGAAGTGAGGGAGGAATGAGAGACGGTGAGAAGTGGGAGAGAGAGAGACGGGAAGTGAGAGAGAAAGACGGTGAAGTGAGGAGATAATGAAGGGGAGGAGAATAGAGACGTGAGAAGTGGGGGGGAATGAGAGACGGTGAGAAGTGGGAAAGAGAGACGGTGAAAAGTGAGGGAGAAGAGAGACGGTGAGAAGTGAGGGAGAGGAATGAGACAGTGAAGAGGAGAGGAATGAGAGACGAGAAGTGAGGGAGAGGAATGAGAGACGGAGAGAAGTGAGGAGAGGAATGAGAGACGGGAGAAGTGAGGGAGGAATGAGAGACGGAGAGAGGAGAGATAGAGACGGTGAGAAGTGAGGGAGAGGAATGAGAGACGGTGAGAAGTGAGGGAGAGGTATGAAGGACGATGAGAGTAAGGTGGGTAGAGAAAGACAGTAATAAATGAGGGAGAGGAGTGAGTGGCCTTGAGAAGTGAGGAGAGGGGAGGATAGAAGAAGAGAAGGAAGGGTGTGAGGATGATAAATGGGACATGGGAGAGCATGATGAAAGAGGAGATGAAGATACTGAGATGTTGTTGATGTGGGAGAAGATGGATGATGGAAGGGGAAAGAAAGAGAGAAGAAGATGATGAGAGGAAGGAGGAAGGCCAAGAGAGAGAGAGAGAGAGAGAGAGAGAGAGAGAGAGAGAGAGAGGAATCACCACTACACCCCACCATCACCTCTCTCTCTTTCTTCCTCTTCCTCCCCAAACATATCATAGTTAAACACTCTCTATATATTCATGACTAAACAGTTAAAAAAAAATAGGTATTCACAAACTCAAGTAAAGACGTCTGTGAGTTCGTTCTGCTGTGAGTGAGAGAAAAATCTGAGAAATCTGTGGAAGTTAAAGTGATGGACTACAAAACATCTCTCTCTCTCTCTCTCCCAACATCACTTTGGAAGCATCAGAGAGGAGAAGAAGATAGATGTGGTAACAGGTAGAATACTGAACAGGTATATGTTTTTCAATGTCAGGTTAAGTGAGTGAATCAACGTGTTGTGGAATTACTGAAGGTGATGATGGTGGTGATGGTGGTGATGATGGTGATATGGTGATAATGGTGGTGATGGTAAGAGTATACACACACACACACACACACACACACACACACACACACACACACACACACACACACACACACACACACACACACACTATGATGCTTTATGATCTCTGCTTTAGTGGCACTGAGACCTTGGCCATGGGTCATATATAGGAGAGTAACAGTGCCAAAACCTCATAAAATTATTTGGGTTATAGAGACTCTCTTCTCTCTCTCTCTCTCTCCGGACAATACACGTCGTCTCTGTACCTAGTGAGAGTCGTGGTGGTTACTATCATGTTGCCATGAGGAGAGCATCACGGTGCCTGGGAGAGAGAGAGAGAGAGAGAGAGAGAGAGAGAGAGAGAGAGAGAGAGAGAGAGAGAGAGAGAGAGAGAGAGAGCTCTTCACACAACCATAAAACACGTCTTATAGGTTTTTAAAAGGACTTAAAATATTACAGCAAATATTAGAGAAAAATAAAAAATAAAAACTTATAATAATTCACACGAAAAAAAAATGGATATTAATAATCCAAACAAATACACACAGTCCACCTTAAGTGAATTTCCTTCCTTCCTACTCAACAGGATATTACAACTTCTACAAGGTCTAGTACACATTACACTGGTAGAGAGAGAGACGACGCCTGGTGAGAATACAGCGAGCTTTGAATTACGTCACGCAATACATCATGAATTACGTCACGCAATACATCATGAATTACGTCACGCAATACATTATGAATTACGTCACGATATGAATTACGTCACGCAATATTATGAATTACGTCACGCAATACATTATGAATTACGTCACGCAATACATCATGAATTACGTCACGCAATACATCATGAATTACGTCACGCAATACATCATGAATTACGTCACGCAATACATCATGAATTACGTCACGCAATACATCATGAATTACGTCACGCAATACATTATGAATTACGTCACGCAATACATTATGAATTACGTCACGCAATACATTATGAATTACGTCACGCAATACATCATGAATTACGTCACGCAATACATTATGAATTACGTCACGCAATACATTATGAATTACGTCACGCAATACATTATGAATTACGTCACGCAATACATCATGAATTACGTCACGCAATATATAAGGTAATCCGGACGAGAACAGCACAAGTGACATAATTGAAAAAAACAAGCAGGAAAAGTAATTATGATTTAAGAGGAACGTGGAAATTTTTTTATACCATATAAACTGCAGACATGAGTTACTCGTATACATCAAAGTGTGTTTTTTATGATTAGGTTAGGTTAGGTTAGGTTAGGGTGGTTAATCCTCAGGTGAAATAATCTAGGCGGAGGAGGCAAATCTCTCGGTGGTCCTACTAACCAAAAATACAGACTTAGATACCTGAATTATTAATGACAAGTAATTAACACCTGTAATCATCATAATTACAGTAAGGTTCTCAGGTACAACATTATGTAAGGTTTCAATACCAAAGGATCATTGAGGAATATGACTCAGGGTTTAATATTGCATTGTTTAAAAGGTCAGTGACGTAGGAGAGAGAGAGAGAGAGAGAGAGAGAGAGAGAGAGATCTTGTATACGAGATTCTTAAATACACACAGGTAAGTGAGGTGTGTTCAAGGTACATATCAGAATTTAGGTCATCTGAAGATTGACTCCCCCCTCCCCCCTCCCCCTAGTCTTATTTCACTTTAAAATTTACCTTCCATGTATATAACCTGACCTGATCTAACCTAACCTGACTTAATCTAACTTAAGCTAACCCCACCTGACCTGACCTAGCCTAACCTAAGTTATCCTAATTTAATTTAACCAACCTCCCCCCTTACCATCCTCTTTCCTCCTTCATCCCATCTTCTTCCGCTGTTATCCTCCTCCCCTTCTTCTCTTCCACCATTTTCCCCTCCTCTTCCTCCTTCCCCCTTTCCCCTCCTCTTCCTCCTTCCCCTCATCCTCCCTTCTTCCCTTCTTCTCTTCCTCCTTTTCCTATTATCTACCATCTTCCTTGCTCTTTCTTCTCCCTCCTTCTCTTATTTCCTTTCCTCTCCTAGCTATCTTCCTCTCCTCTTCCTCTACCTCTTTTGCTACACACAATCACCCGCCGTACACACACACACGACCCCTTGGCTGCCTCCTCTTGTTAATATCTTGGCAGCGACAACCAGAGAGAGAGGAGAGAGAGAAGAGAGAGAGAGAGAGAGAGAGAGAGAGAGAGAGAGAGAGAGTTAAGACAAGCTATAAAATTGAAAGAAGAGAGAGTCAAGAGAGACACAGCAAGAGATAAAAATGAGAGAGAAACACACGCACACAACAAGAGATAAAGACAAGAGACAGAGAGAGACAGGTAGAGAAAGGAGCGTGTTTTACTGAAAGCATCGTTACAATAGTGGGGCCAGACACACACACACACACACACCCGTCTCTCTCTCTTCTGTATGTATATATTCATTTAATTGTTTTCTCTTTTTCTCTCACTATCTATCTCTTTCCATTTTTATTTGAACATGTTGAGTGAATTGACGTCAGGAAGGAGGAATAGCAGAGTATTGGAGGAGGAGGAGGAGGAGGAGGAGGAGGAGGAGGAGGAAGAAGGAAAGAAGAAGAAGAAGAAGAAGAAGAAGAAGAAGAAGAAGAAGAAGAAGAAGAAGAAGAAGAAGAAGAAGAAAGTGAGGAGGAGGACTTCTAATAAAGAATTGTTTGTAATTAGCAAAGAGTGTTACCGAGTGTGTGTCAGAACAATTATACGAATGGAGGCTATGGTGTCACACACACACACACACACACACACACACACACACACACACACACACACACACACACACACACACACGAGTCTCTGTCTTCCACTATAAAAAACAAACTAAATTAAAATAAACTTTTAAAAATCTGATTAATTTTATCCCAGGAGATAAAAAAAATAAATCTGGCCTCGGAGTTCACTATTAATGACGAAAGGGATTATAATAATTTAAATCCCTTCGTCATCAATAGGACGAACAAATTAGATTATACAGACGAAAGGAGGAAGCATAATTATTGAGCTTCGTCCTTTCGTCTCTATGAGTCCAATTTGTTCTTCCTGTCGTCAGTAATTGAGAGGATTATAAATTGTAAGAAAAGGTGATATTGGTGATGAGTTGCGATCATTATATATATTGTGTCTGTCTGTCTCTCATACACCCACACACA
>NW_024757178.1:22500-25000 GCF_018991925.1 Homarus americanus
GAGGGAGGCGTGAGGCAATCCATTGTCGGCAGGTGCATGGAATAAAAACATGTCAGGCAGGCAGGAGGTGTGTGTGTGTGTGTGTGTGTGTGTGTGTGTGTGTGTGTGTGTGTGTGTGTGTGTGTGTGTGTGTGTGTGTGTGTCTGTGTGTGTGTGTGTGTGTGTTGATGAAGAAGGGTGGAGTAGTGCGGTGTAGAAGCAGAGTATTGACGCCAAGAAAGGACAGGTCAACAGATGATATATAGATACATCGGTGAAGAAGAACAACATTGGTGGTTTGGTTAGGTTAGGTTATGAGAGTTAAGAAGGGAGGTTAAATTTAGCTAGTGTATAAGAAGGAAGGAATGTGGAATGTGATGACTGACAACAAAAACCTTGAAAGAAATTAATATGACGAATCTTTCTGCAGTACTGCTATAAATTTAATTCACTTTATGGTTCCTACAAAAAGATTAAATAATGAAACTAAAATAAAAATCTGTGCTACCCTCCAACATATCCAGAAAACAAGTGAAAACTGTAATCTAACTTCAAATAAAAAGATAATATAATGGAACAGAAAATAAAAAAAGATATTTGGAACTAGGAGAGAAGAGAAAATCGACTTAACAGAGATTCTCACATCAAATTCTACCATCAAAGGAATCCAAGACGTCTACAGCAACCTTGTGAAGGATTAGAACCTCTACTAAGATCACACTCCTTCACTTGGGTTCATTTTTCAGGCTTTAGGGAGGGGGAGCGTCTATAGCCACTCAGTTTCAAGTGTTACCTCCTTCTTCCCCTCCCTCCATCCCTAACCCTTCCTCCTCCGCCTCCTTCACCTCCTCCTCTCTCACTGCCTTGGAGCTAGTGGTAGGATGATGTTAATACTGAAAGATTTATCAGCATGTAGGTATTAAAGTGTAGGAGAGAGAGAGAGAGAGAGAGAGAGAGAGAGAGAGAGAGAGAGAGAGAGAGAGAGAGAGAGAGAGAGAGAGAGAGAGAGAGAGGATGCCTTTACACAAAACCCAGAGGAGGAATTTTATACCTTTACTGGGTTGTGAGTTCTGGGCTGTTGGCTCATGAGGTGAAAATTATAGGGACGATAAATATATATTAAAAGAAAAATCTGTTGGATAATGATTTATAGTTCAGGATTATAGAGATCTACTATAACTTCTTCTTCTTCTTCTTGATGGTAAGCTTATATTAGTTGTATGTGATGGCATCTTCCCAGTGTTTACATGAAGGCTACTTGTGTTACGTCGCTTCTTGGCGTCACAAGTCGAGGCTACTTGTGTTACGTCGCTTCTTGGCGTCACAGGTCGTGGTTACTTGTGTTACGTCGCTTCTTGGCGTCACAGGTCGTGGTTACTTGTGTTACGTCGCTTCTTGGCGTCACAGGTCGTGGTTACTTGTGTTACGTCGCTTCCTGGCGTCTCAAGTCGAGGCTACTTGTGTTACGTAGCTTCCTGACGTAACAGAAAGAAAGAAAGAAAGAAAGAAAGAAAGAAAGAAAGAAAGAAAGATGCCTCTCTAGTGAATTGAGAGAGAGGAGAAAGAGTCACACAAGAAATATAGTTTCAATCATTACTTTTACTAACACAATCATAAGTTACACTAACGAGACACCAGAGGCCTGAGAAAACAACCCAATTAGCTCCTCAGGTAGGGTGATAATGATTGTTGAGTAATTAAGAAGCGTTCGTTTATTACCACTAATTGCAGCAGGTGGGTGAAGGAAGACTCACAGACTGCCTCACCTTCCCGATGGATTAAATTATTCACTGTGCGAGTATTGGGTTTTGGGGTGAGGGGGGGGAGGGAGGGAATAGAGGAGGGAGGAGGAGGGAGGGGGTAAATAAATGAGTGGGTGGGAGGGGGAGGGGGGAAGGAGGAGGGGGAATAGAGGAGGAGGAGGGGGGGTAAATAAATGAGTGGGTGGGAGGAGGGAGAGGAGGAGAGAGGGATTAGAAGTGGGGAGGAGAGGGGATTAAATGAGGGGTGGGGGGGGCAGGAGAAGAGGGGAGGGAGGAGGGGAGGAGGGAAGGAGGAGGTAGTTAGTGTTTGTATTGTGTTGTTGTCAAGTTTGAGAGAAATAGAGGAAGGAAGTTTATATAATGCATACATGGTAATATACACATTTGTACGTACACACACACACACACATACACACACACACACACACACACACACATACACCACCCCATACAACCAGAAACAACCCTAAATACAACCACCAACACAACCCCAAACAAAACACAACCAAAAACAATCCACCCACAACCCCACAACCACACCCAACCACCCCCACCCCACACACAGACAACCCCACACCCACAACGGCCCCCTCCTCCCCCCGTTCACTTAACCCCCAGCCGTACCGCATACCTTAAGAGGACAGACAGAGGATTTAACCAGGTAACTTAGTGAGACTCAACCCACTAGACCTTAATATAGGGGAAATATTATTGGAGAAACGCGACCAGGTGTTATCTTCTTAGGCTTCTACCGCTTT
>NW_024757178.1:27500-32500 GCF_018991925.1 Homarus americanus
ACACAGGTAACACACTGAACACACAGGTGACACACAGGTAACACACAGGTAACACACAGGTGACACAGGTGACACACAGGTAACACACAGGTAACACACAGGTACACACAGGTGACACACAGGTAACACACAGGTAACACACAGGTAACACACAGGTAACACACAGGTGACACACAGGTGACACACAGGTAACACTGATAACACAGGTAACACACAGGTAACACACAGGTGACACACAGGTGACACACAGATAACACACTGATAACACACAGGTAACACACAGGTGACACACAGGTGACACACTGATAACACACAGGTAACACACAGGTGACACACTGATAACACACAGGTAACACACTGATAACACACAGGTGACACACTGATAACACACAGGTGACACACTGATAACACACAGGTAACACACAGGTAACACACTGATAACACTCAGGTACACAGGTGACACACAGGTGACACTGATAACACACAGGTAACACAGGTGACACACTGATAACACACAGGTAACACACTGATAACACACAGGTGACACACTGATAACACACAGGTGACACACTGATAACACACAGGTAACACACAGGTGACACACAGGTGACACACTGATAACACACAGGTGACACACTGATAACACACAGGTGACACACAGGTAACACACAGGTGACACACAGGTGACACACAGGTGACACACTGATAACACACAGGTAACACACAGGTGACACTGATAACACACAGGTGACACACAGGTGACACACTGATAACACACAGATGACACACAGGTGACACTGATACACAGGGTAACACACAGGTGACACACTGATAACACACAGGTGACACACAGGTGACACACTGATAACACACAGGTAACACACAGGTGACACACTGATAACACACAGGTAACACACAGGTGACACTGATAACACATAGGTGACACACAGGTGACACACTGATAACACACAGGTAACGCACAGGTGACACACAGGTGACACACTGATAACACACAGGTAACACACAGGTGACACACAGGTGACACACAGGTGACACACTGATAACACACAGGTAACGCACAGGTGACACACTGATAACACACAGGTGACACACTGATAACACACAGGTAACACACAGGTAACACACAGGTAACACACAGGTGACACACTGACACACAGGTGACACAGGTAACACACACTGTAACACACAGGTACACACAGGTGACACACACACAGGTAACACATGACACACTGATAACACACAGGTGACACACTGATAACACACAGGTACACACACAGGTGACACACACACAGGTGACACACAGGTGACACACTGATAACACACAGGTGACACACTGATAACACACACAGGTAACACACTGTAAACACACAGGTGACACACTGATAACACACAGGTAACACACAGGTAACACACAGGTGACACACTGATAACACACAGGTAACACACAGGTGACACACAGGTGACACACAGGTGACACACTGATAACACACAGGTAACGCATAGGTGACACACAGGTGACACACTGATAACGCACAGGTAACACACAGGTGACACACTGATAACACACAGGTAACACATAGGTGACACACTGATAACACACAGGTAATACACAGGTGACACACTGATAACACACAGGTAACACACAGGTAACACACAGGTTCTAAGTGAGCTGATGCTCGTCCAGAGAGCCAGTCAGTGGACCCCGGGAGCCACAGTGATTGACTTACTGTCTCTGTAGTATTGTGGGTCCCAGAGAGACAGTGGCCATGTACAGAGACTGGCTGGTGTCCTGTACCCTCACTCACAGCCACACACCATAAACAACAACAACAACAACAACAACAACAACAACAACAACAACAACAATAATAATAAGCGCCAGACAGACGATCGTTAACCTAGGGTAAATTAATTATCGTAAGCGTAGTTGAGTGCGTTGGTCTCTGGCACTTTAATCTTACTATAGTTACTTTATTGTATCGATGCTCTGTAATGGTGTGAATTACAACATTATTCGCCTATTTACAACAGGTATTATGGTTCATTGAGGCACACAAAAACACTAATGATTATACTATAGAATTAATAGAAGCTCAATATATTACCTATAGTAACTTTTATATTAGTATGAACATGATGGAGGTGTGAAGATGTTAGCTGTTGGGTTGGTAACACTGAGTCCGGGGTCAGTGTAGTTACCAGATATTACCAGCTAGTTTATTTATTTATTTTTTTACCATTTATATTATTTACTGAAGACATCTCTCTCTCTCTCTCTCTCTCTCTCTCTCTCTCTCTCTCTCTCTCTCTCTCTCTCGTTGGGTGGGGTACTCTTCTCACTCTATGCTGTATAATTCAGCATTAGCACAAAAAGTTTCAGTTTTACGGTAATAATGTTCATATTTACATATTAAAAAAAGTTTTTATTTTACAACAATTCCGCATTCAAAAAAGTTATTTAACAGTAATAATGCTTCAATTTTTATATAAAAAAACTTTAATTTTATAGTAATAACATTTATACATATATATTAAAAATACCCAGATTTTTACAATAATAAACTTCATATTTACATATTCAGAAATGTTTGCTGACACACCATTCAGGTTTAATGCCTCGCACAGCACAGCACAGCACAGCACAGCACAGCACAGTCAGTATCGAAAAATATTATATACTAGTGTTGCATCATGAACAATTAATTCTGAATTGGCCATAAATATTAAAACACACACACACACACACACACACACACACACACACACACACACACACTATACAGGGGGTGTAGTGGTCGAGTGAACACACCGCTCACCTGTCCTACGGGGTCACTGGTTCGAGCCCGAGTCAGCCTAGTCCACCCAGCTGTAAATGTGGAAGTGAAGCGGTCGAGTGCAGTGTCGGTCACGTTATCTCTTGAAGCTTTGAAGACTTACTATTGTGTCTGCTGCATCCACAGTGTCCCTAATGGACAGTCATGTGTATGGGACCCATTTGTACACACTTACAAGCGTACAAACACAAGGACAGACACAAACGCACAAACACACAGACATAAGCGTACAAAACACACATGCACACACACACACAAACACACATACATCTATTTACGAACACATGGGTATATTTTTCCTCTTCATTCATACAAACAATTTCCTGTTACGGTGGAGTGTGTCCGAACAGGTAAAGACAGATATTTCCCCAGGTAGCGTTAGGTTAGGTTAGGTTAGGTTAGGTTAGGTTAGGTTAGGTTAGGTTATGTTAGGTATTGAATCATCAGGTAAAATAAGCTAGGGTGTCTAGTTATCAAGTGACTCCTTATTTCTCGTTCATTTCCTTAATACAAGTTTTCTAATATTTTTCTTATACTAAATAGAAATAGATTCAGTACCACTTCACAGGAAACAGCATTTGTCGGCACAGAAAAGAATCTTTATTGACGTGGCATACAATACTGATGTGGCATACAATACTGATGTGGCATACAATACTGCTGACAGTTCTGTATCACACCTGGGCCTTGTGACTCGCTGCGTCAGGTGTGTCAATATTTCTCCTCTGATAACATAAACAAACAGAATAAAATAGCTCATAGAAAACGGATATATCAAGTAAGTTAAAGAAAACGGGAAACGGAAAAATATAGCTTCGACTTAAGGGTAGACTAAAGATAGAAAGTTGATGTTTTACTACACTTCAACAACTAAATAAAAGGTCTTAGAGTGTGTAATCTTATGTTAGCAAGTAGACCAGTTCAGTAACAACATCTGTATACGGTAGACTGGAGACGCTGTAGGTAATGTTATTGACTATGGACTCGGATGTGGTCTGTAAATGAGTTATATATTTGCTGACCAACATAGACCAGTTATAAATGTAAATAATTAGATTTTCATATTTTTTTTTTTACTATTATATCTTAGCTTTTAATATTTACAAACCAATTATATTACAAAACATAGTCTTCAGTCTATGAGAACCGAAAAAAATAAGATAAATTTTACGGGAATTTCGACAGTTTGTTGCCGCCCAGAGTGAGAGTTACTGCATATGTTTAAATTTGTGAACACTGACCCATCCCACCAGAGGGAGGCGCTGACGTCACCAGTGTTCCCGGGCAACGCTCCACCGCCCCGCCATCAATAAGTGCTCCTCATATTGCATTCATTTACTGGTGAGTGCACAAGGGCGAGTTGTACAGGGAAGGAGACCAATCCTCCACTCTGGTCGGTAATCGAAATCGTGACCACTGGCTCGCGAAACGAACCTTCAACCACCGACTGAGTTACCGAGTCACATACACGCACACACACATACACATTGCACATGTATATATATATATATATATATATATATATATATATATATATATAAATCATGTATATAGTTGTTAGATTCTATGTATATATATTTAGGTTGTAGCAATACTCTACACCATGTTGCCCCTGACAGGAGGAACGTGAAGATTCCATCACAAAACTATCCACTTTATTCTCTGCCTCACACGTCACACAGGTAATTAATTAAAATTGGCTGCATTGAACTGGATTTTATGGTAATTAAGCATCAAAGGCCACGTGTAATACGATCGTGTTGTTATAAATTGTTGTTGTTGTTCACTACATAAATATAAGCCTGAGTTGTGTAGTTCTCAACTGTTGGTGTTATTAATTATTGTATAAATATATATATATATGACTTCCTATTGTTTACTGTATAAATATAATAAGAGTCGTGTTATGTATCAGTGTTGTTGTTCACTATATGTTTATAAGCTTTAATAATACTCTTTAATATTTCAGTGGTATTATTTATTAGGTTAGGTTAGGTTAGGTTAAGTTAGGTTAGGTTAGGTTAGGTTAGGTTAGGTTAGGTTAGGTTAGGTTGATCTACAGATGAAATATATACTCTCAATCAATGTGTTTATATAAATTACCGTTGTGCCTTTACACACATTTACCATAAACACAGTCCACGT
>NW_024757178.1:37500-57500 GCF_018991925.1 Homarus americanus
TCACTAAGTAATTACGAGTTTAATTGCTTGTGTTAATTTGTATAATCATTGAGAGTCTGCGGTAGTTATGTGCCTAATTGCTTGTAACAGCACCTTTGCTTTATATAAATATGCACCCAAATGAATAACACCAAGTTACTCACCAAGTTATTCACCAAGTTATTCACGACTCTAGATCACTTGGCTAGCATCTCTCTCAAGGGTCGAGCCAGGGTCAGCTGATTTAGTAAACAACCGGCCCTCTCTCATGCCCAGGGTGTGGCAGTTCACTCACTACCACTGGACAGGGAAGCTGGTCACTAAACTCAAAGTGTTACCTCAAAGGGTTATACACAACACTTCCCTAGAGAGAGTTCACAACACATTTAACCACGCACCTAATTCTTCACATCACCACAAAACCACGTAGCTATTTAATCAGAAACCACGTACCTCAACTATTCACGTCATTACAATTAACCCCATCATACCAACACAACACCTACGACACAGTTACCACGCATAGAACCATTTTTTTCTCTCTACGTAAAAATACTGACAGATCCATCGCCATTCCTGACGCCATTAATCCGTTTTGAAATTAGTTTACGTATATTTTTATATTTTTTTTTCTTCTATTTGTGAATTTTTTTTGAGGGGGGAGGTTAGAAAAATAGGTTTGTATGTATGTATGTATGTATGTATGTATGTATGTATGTATGTATGTATGTACCCCTCCCTCTCTCTCTCTCTCTCTCTCTCACACTCCATCTATCACTCCCTCTCCTCCTTTACTCTTTGGGTTCACATCATCACTCATCATCGTCCCATTCACCTGACAAACATCCACTCTCAGGTGTACGTCCCTCTCACCTGTTCGCCCATGTTATATCCCTTCATTATTGGGGTTTTTGTTATTTTAGCTTTGTTCTCTCTAGCTCCCTTCTTTATTGTGCTTTAAAGTTTAGAGCCAATTTCCAATTATCTGTTTCCTATTTGATATTCTTCACTTGTTATTGTTTATATATTACCACCATTATTACTATTAGCATAACTACTACTATTACCACCACCAATACATCTATAAGCACTACTAACGACACTACAGTACTACTATTATCATCACTACTACTACTATTACCACCACTACAACTAGTATTATTACCACCAGTGCCACCATCATCACCACTACCGCCATCATTGCAACTACTATCACAATCACTCACTATTGTCACCATTACTACCACCGCCATCACCATCATCACCACTAACACATGAACACACACACACACTACCAAAGTAAACAGTGACCACCCCGAGGAGTTACTGACTGGTTTACTGAGAATATTTTCCATAGTTCAGTTCACGACCAGTCCAGCCCAGCACTGACTCAGCTATTACTAATTCTAGCTCAAAGATTAAACCATAATCATAAAAAGTCTAAATAATTCTGAGCCTTTTAGCGTCATTATCATAGAGATGAGTATGAGAAGTGTCCAGTGAGCAGTACGATATCTTTTTGTTGACGCTGCCAGCCGTCACCCTCCTCAGCGTATCGGCCTCACACTATGGTGGAAACACTCTGCACTAACACAGCCACTGTCCAGGTCTTAGTCACCCTCGCTGTACCACAAGTTAATTCAATTATGATGTAAAAATGTGTCTCCTGAATTGTGGAACAATTGTAGAATACTGACAGTTGTTTCAGCTCTTGTAACGATATTAAATAAAATGGTTCCCCCACTCACTTCAAGGGTTGATAAAATACTTTGGTTCACACACACACACACACACACACACACACACACACACACACATATATATATATATATATATATATATATATATATATATATATATATATATATATATATATATATATATATATATATATGAGAAAATGTTAGGCCTGTGAGATGATAAAGACAAACTGGTATCTAGGAGGCCCTCGGGATCAGTATATAGTTATTGCCGGGTTGATCAACAGTCCTGTACAGCTGTACATTTTACAAGTAGTATACAGTACACAGCTGTACACTGTACACTTAGTATACAGTATACAGTTGTACAATTAGTATACAGTATACAACATTATACAGAGTCAGTTTTACTCGTTGTTATTATAAGTGTTATTAACGTCAGCTGTTATTAAAGTCAGCTGTTGATCACAATAATATTTAGTTTTAATGTTCAATTTTCACTTTACTTTTACATGAAATAATTTTGTCTTAATGTTGGTGTTAGTGTCACAATAACTTGTATTAATAGAGGCAGGTTACAGTCAGGTGTGTGTTAAGGACTGCAAGCAAGTTCCTTTTATAACCCGGTACAGAAACTACATCACACTTGTCTCCACTTGTAATGGCCAACACGATCATGTAATTATCTAAGTGCTGGCTGGACATGTGGACAACTGCAAGATTCCAACACTATTATAAATACATAGTGTCTCTATTATTTACCAGCTGCTAAGATTTATGGCTGTTTTAAATCTCCTTTATGGTGTAAGTTCAATAAACGCCGATGGGAGTGATTCATACAACTTAATATATCACACAACATTTATTCTAGTCATTCAATATTGGAATATTTGGTGTGTGATTTAGAGCGATTTTTGGGGTATAGCTGTGAGTTAATATTTCCTCTCTCTCTCTCTCTCTCTCTCTCTCTGTCTGTCTGTCTGTCTGTCTCTCTTTCTCTCTGTCTGTCTGTCTGTCTCTCTCTTTCGCTCACACACACACACAGTCACAAATCACCTTAATTATAACCCATAGTGTGTACACAACCTGACCCATACAGGTATATACACTACAAAATAGAAACCCATATTTTCCTTTAATTTACACTATGAACGATTCTACCCAGGTGAGCAGGAGCCATAAACAAGGACTTAATGTAGTCATCTCACCTGAACGAGTCGATATTCCTGTTACAGTGAAACCTCCATATAACGGACTTCTCTCTCCTTATTATCTAACGGAATCTCGATATACTGGACTTTTCTATATAGTTCGTTTGATGTAATTTTAACGGGGTCTCGATATAACGGACTTGCTTCTCTATATAGTTCGTTAGATGTAATTTTAACGGGGTCTCGATATAACGGACTTGCTTCTCTATATAGTTCGTTTGGTGGAATTTTCATATATAAACATACACTCGATATAACGGACTTTCATCTCTATATAGTTCGTTAGATGTAATTTTAACGGACTCTCGACATAACGGACTATCATCCCTACATAATCCGTTAAATAAAGGTTTCTCTGCAGTAACATTTTAGTCACCTAAGTTATAAAATACCTCTTGTGAGTTATATTATTTTCTCCCTTATTATCAAATGGCAATAATCAAAATGATAATATATTGTAAATTATCCTGGTAAATTTTTTCATAGGATGTTAAAAATAAAGAAAATTAAAGTGGTTACCTGGGGGACAAAATTTGATTACTAGATTAAAAATGTAAAATAACCTAAATATAAATAAACGAATCATTATTACATTTATTTTCTCACCAACTACTTTTATATAACATCCAGGAGTGAAAATGAACAGTAAAAGTTTATGTTATTATGGTGATTAAGTAGTTATGAGGGGGTGTACAGGTTTAGTATAAGGGGGACAGTGTGATGGTTACCTCCTGTAGGATTATCTACCATATACTGAAGCTTAAGTTGTTGACACGAGGAGGAAAAGAAATGCCTCAGACAATTTGTACACACACACACACACACGGCCCTTACATATTATATCGTAGGGCTCGCCTCAGTGTTCGTGTTATAAAAGCAACATTGTCTTCCCTTGTAGGACACCTTGGATAGCAACACGTGAGGACAATGTTGATGTTGTAATTGGAACATTAATTAACGCTAGATCTTATGAATATTTGTAGAGTAGTGGGTATATTTTTTTTTGAGACACGCTGTATCATTTAGAGCGAGAGAGAGAGAGCGAGAGAGAGAGAGAGAGAGAGAGAGAGAGAGAGAGAGAGAGAGAGAGAGTATCCTCGAACAATATTATTTTTCTTAAGCCATTATGTATTTAAACAAATTAAATAAAACAAGAAAAATTACTCTACCATTTTTAATCTTTATTTTACCCCCATGAAGAGATAATCCAGATAATAGTTGTTTACGTGCAGTGACGGAGCCAGTTTCAGCTACCCCCATCCCCCGCCCCCACATCCCCTCCGCCCCTAAAAAATAAAAATAAAAAATCAGTCAAAAAAAAAATATCCGCTTTACCCACTTGTCCACGTGAGATTAAACCCGATGACGTCATAGCGAGTAAATGTTAATATGAGAAATGAAAAAAAAAATAGTCGTAATATTTTGTTTTCACTTCATTTTATTTTTTGTTTGTTTCTCTAAAAAACAATGGATAACCAGGCAAGAGAAACAGGGACAAATACGAGAGATGGTTGTGACGCTCTGGTTCTCTTGTTTACATAATTTACACACTGTGAAGAACTGGCTAAATTAGTTTATTTGGATCACCTGAAGATGAGGCCCCCCCCACCCCACTATACCTGAGCTTTTTTCACCTGACGATCATTAAACAACCTATTTCTACATAAAGGGGTTAGGTTAGGTTAGATTAGGTTAGGTTAGGTTAGGTTAGGATAGGTTAGGTTAGGATAGGTTAGGTTAGGTTAGGATAGGTTAGATTAGGTTAGGATGGTGGTTAATCTTCAGGTAAAATAAGTTGGGGTGTCTAATTTTCTGGTGATCCTTATTTTCTCTCTCCTAACCAAACCTAACCTAACCTAACCTAATCCAAAGTTTCAATCATATATAAGCGAGATAGTGATTAGACTGGTGACTGGAGACTGAAGGACACCTTGAGTAGCGGCACTGGTATGTAAATGAGCTAACTGGAGCCGTATTGACATTCTTGCCTCTGATTGGCTGCTCCGTGTTATAAACGACCACTCAGAGACCAGAGTTGAGAGACGAATGAATTTTCTCAGTTAATTTTTTATTGAGAAATGAAACTTGTAAAATCTTAACCTAACCTAACCTAACCTAACCTAACCTAACCTAACCTAACCTAGCCTAGCCTAACCTAACCTAACCTAAACTAACCTACCTCCCAACACACTCTCGCTTCACGCACTAACACTGGTCAACCACACACACACTCTTACCAATACTTGAGTGGCCATTCCATTACCATCCTCAATAGAAATGCTCACCAGATGTTTGAAATACCATCCGGTCAGACAGCGCTCTCTCTACCACCACCACCCGGCCAACCAGCTCTCAACCACCACCACCACCATCCGGCCAACCAGCTTCTACCACCACCACCACCACCCGGCCAACCAGCTCTCTCACCACCACCACCACCACTGGCCAACCAGCTCTCTACCACCACCACCACCACCCGGCCAACCAGCTCTCTACCACCACCACCACCATCCGGCCAACCAGCTCTCTCTACCACCACCACCACCATCCGGCCAACCAGCTCTCTACCACCACCACCACCACCCGGCCAACCAGCTCTCTACCACCACCACCACCCGGCCAACCAGCCTCTACCACCGCCACGCCAACCAGCTCTCTACCACCACCACCACCACCCGGCCAACCAGCTCTCTACCACCACCACCACCCGGCCAACCTGCTCTCTACCACCACCACCACCAGGCCAACCAGCTCTCTACCACCACCACCACCCAGCCAACCAGCTCTCTACCACCACCACCACCCGGCCAACCAGCTCTCTACCACCACCACCCACCACCCAGCCAACCAGCTCTCTACCACCACCACCACCCGGCCAACCAGCTCTCTACCACCACCACCACCACCCGGCCAACCAGCCTCTACCACCACCACCACACCCGGCCAACCCAGCTCTCTACCACCCACCACCCGGCCAACCAGCTCTACCACCACCACCACCCACAACCAGCTCTCTACCACCACCACCACCCGGCCAACCAGCTCTCTACCACCACCACCACCACCCGGCCAACCAGCTCTCTACCACCACCACCACCACCCGCCAACCAGCTCTCTACCACCACCACCACCACGCCAACCAGCTCTCTACCACCACCACCCGGCCAACCCCAGCTCTCTACCACCACCACCATCCGGCCAACCAGCTCTCTACTACCACCACCACCACCCGGCCAACCAGGCTCTCTACCACCACCACCACCCGGCCAACCAGCTCCTCTCTACCACCACCACCACCACCCACAACCAGCTCCTCTACCACCACCACCACCACCCGGCCAACCAGCTCTCTACCACCACCACCACCCGGCCAACCAGCTCTCTACCACCACCACCACCCGGCCAACCAGCTCTCTACCACCCACCACCACCACCCGGCCAACCAGCTCTCTACCACCACCACCACCCGGCCAACCAGCTCTCTACCACCACCACCCGGCCAACCAGCTCTACCACCACCACCACCACCACCCAGCCAACCAGCCCTCTACCACCACCACACCACCACCCGCAACCAGCTCTCTCTACCACCACCACCACCCTCACCACCCGGCCAACCAGCTCTCTACCACCACCACCACCCAGCCAACCAGCTCTCTCTCACCACACCACCACCCGGCCAACCAGCTCTCTACCACCACCACCACCACCCGGCCAACCAGCTCTCTCTACCACCACCACCACCCAGCCAACCAGCTCTCTACCACCACCACCACCACCCGGCCAACCAGCTCTTCTACCACCACCACCACCCAGCCAACCAGCTCTCTACCACCACCACCCACCCACCCAGCCAACGCCTCTACCACCACCACCACCCGGCCAACCAGCTCTCTACCACCACCACCACCACCCGGCCAACCAGCTCTCTCTACCACCACCACCACCACCCGGCCAACCAGCTCTCTACCACCACCACCACCCGGCCAACCAGCTCTCTCTACCACCACCACCACCACCCGGCCAACCCAGCTCTCTCCACCACACCACCACCTGACCAACCAGCCTCTACCACCACCACCACCCGGCCAACCAGCTCTCTACCACCACCCCACCACCACCACCCGGCCAACCAGCCTCTACCACCACACCACCACCACCCGGCCAACCAGCCTCTACCACCCTCACCACCACCCGGCCAACCCAGCCTCTCTACCACCACCACCACCCAGCCAACCAGCTCTCTACCTCCCACCACCACCACCACCACCCAGCCAACCAGCTCTCTACCACCACCACCACCACCCGGCCAACCAGCTTCCTACCACCACCACCTCACCACCCAGCCAACCAGCTCCCTACCACCACCACCACCACCGGCCAACCAGCTCTCTACCACCCCACCACCACCACCCAGCCAACCAGCCTCTACCACCCACCCACCACCACCCGGCCAACCATTCCTCTACCACCACCACCACCACCCGGCCAACCAGCTCTCTACCACCACCACCACCCGGCCAACCAGCTCTCTCCCACCACCACCAACACCCGGCCAACCAGCTCTCTCTACCACCACCACCACCCAGCCAACCAGCTCTCTACCACCACCACCACCACACCCGGCCAACCAGCTCTCTCTCACCCACACCACCATCCGGCCAACCAGCTCTCTACCACCACACCACCACCCACAACCAGCTCCTACCACCTCACCACCACCACCCGGCCAACCAGCTCTCTCTACCACCACCACCACCCAGCCAACCAGCTCTCTACCACCACCACCACCCGCCAACCACTCTCTACCACCACCACCACCCGGCCAACCAGCTCTCTACCACCACACCACCCAGCCAACCAGCTCTCTCTACCACCCACCACCACCCGGCCAACCACCTCACCACCACCACCACGGCCAACCAGCTCTCTACCACCACCACCACCACCCAGCCAACCAGCTCTCTACCACCACCACCACCCGGCCAACCAGCTCTCTCTACCACCACCACCACCACCCGGCCAACCAGCCTCTACCACCACCACCACCACCCGGCCAACCACCAGCCCCCACCACCACCACCACCCGGCCAACCAGCTCTCTACCACCCCACCACCACCCGGCCAGCCTCTACCACCACCACCACCCCAACCAGCTCTCTACCACCACCACCACCCGGCCAACCAGCTCTACCACCACCACCACCACCACCCGGCCAACCAGCTCTCTCCACCACCACCACCACCACCCCACTCTCTCTCTACCACCACCACCACCCGGCCAACCAGCCTCTACCACCACCACCACCAGCCAACCAGCTCTCACCACCACCACCCACCACCACCACCCAGCCAACCAGCTCTCTCACCACCACCACCACCACCCGGCCAACCAGCTCTCTACCACCACCACCACCACCCAGCCAACCAGCTCTCTTACCACCACCACCACCATCCGGCCAACCAGCTCTACCACCACCACCACCACCCAGCCAACCAGCTCTCTACCACCCACCACCACCACCCGGCCAACCAGCTCTCTACCACCACCACCACCCCCCGGCCAACCAGCTCTCTACCACCACCACCACCCGGCCAACCAGCCTTCACCACCACCACCAACACCCGGCCAACCAGCTCTCTCTACCACCACCACCACCCAGCCAACCAGCTCTCTCACCACCACCACCACCACCCGGCCAACCAGCCCTCTACCACCACCACCATCCGGCCAACCAGCCTCTACCACCACCACCACCCGGCCAACCAGCTCTCTACCACCACCACCACCACCCAGCCAACCAGCTCTCTCTACCACCACCACCACCACCCGGCCAACCAGAGCTCTCTACCACCACCACCACCACCACTCACTGTCCAATCGTATCTTTCATTCCCTCCCTGAGCTCTTCCACACCGTTTTGTTTTTCTCCCCCCCCCCCCCCCCCCCTCTCTCTCTGTTTTGCTTTGTTTTGTGTTCATCTATTTATCGACCTTTTTATTTTGTATCTATCTATCTGTTTGTGTCTATCTATCTATCTATCTAACCATCTACTTGTTTATATAATCTTATTAAACTATCTCCCACACACACACACACACACACACACACACACACACACACACACACACACACACACACACACACACACGGCATCGTTAACTACAGGTATTTTACACTATTCTAAAAACTTCCTCAAGATTATTATTTTTACGAACATCAACAGAAAAACCGAAATGTAAAAAAAAAAAAAAATTAGAAAAAATCATTCTTATCAACACAGGATAAAATCATTTACTTTATAGTTGACTTAAATCTATTCCAGCGTCAAGAGCATTTAGCCAATTACACCTGCATCCTCTACCAATTACTTCGTCGTCTTCTTTTTGACAATTTTCTCTTCTCTAACTAATACCTGGAAAACTGGGCCATTTTTTTTTCTAAACGGATAAGCATGAAACTGCCCGAAAGAGTTTTAATTTGTTTAACCCTGGTCGGAAGGTGTAATTACTGTCAGATGTAGATACCTTCGTTCACATGTAGGTGCTTTCGTTCAATTGCAAGGTGTGTGTGTGTGTGTGTGTGTGTGTGTGTGTGTGTGTGTGTGTGCGTGTGTTTAATTTCAGGTCTGTATTCAATTGCAAGGTGTCACTATTCAAGTCCAGGTGTGTATTTAATTGCAGGTATGGCTATATAATTGAAAGGTGTCTATTAAATTACAGGTGTCTTTATCCAATTAGGAGGTATGACTGTTGTTCTATTGGGTGTGTAATGTTTAATTGCAGGTGTGTACTCAATTACATGTGTCTTATTTTAACTACAACATACCTTTAATTCAAATTAGCTTGTGTTGTATCTACCTGTAACGTCAGATAAATGCGAGTTGGTAATGAAATGAAAAGTAGTCATTATCACAGGTTATTAACTTCACGTGCCAGGCAGCTGATGGTAGTTAAGTGTAACAGAGAGAGAGAGAGAGAGAGAGAGAGAGGAGAGGAGAGAGAGAGAGAGAGAGAGAGAGAGAGAGAGAACAAGGACTTACTCTCGGAACAAAATTTACGGTAAACAGAATAAAAAAAAACAGAAATAAAGAAGAAACTGCGATAAACGAAGAAACAGCATAAGAGAATAAACACCAGGACTTGTTCAGGTGACACGAATACATATTGAGAACATTGGGAGATAAGAGATTGGAGGGAAGGAGGGAGAGGGGAAGACCGAGAAGGAGATAAAAGGAAAATGTGAAGGATGGAATAGGAATAAGAGAAGAAGAACTAAAAAGGAGATAGGATAGTGTGAAGGATAGCTTACAAGTGAGAGGGTGGGAGAGGAGAAGAGGGTAAGGATAGGCATTTCGGAAGCAGTAGTGAGTATGAATGAAACTTGACTACAGCGTGGAGTGATATGTCCTGATGGGGCTGTGTGTGTGTGTGTGTGTGTGTGTGTGTGTGTGTGTGTGTGTGTGTGAGGGGCAGAAGGAATAAAACAGATGCGCGTCCTACCGTGGGAGGGAATGTCACAGGAGACCACATCTGTTACAGCAGTGAGAATGAACAGAGTGGTAAGAAGAGAGAAGAGAGAGAGAAAAAAAAAAAGAGAGAGAGAGAGAGAGAGAGAGAGAGAGAGAGAGAGAGAGAGAGAGAGAGAGAGAGAGAGAGAGAGAGAGTGGTGTGTTGCTCTTACCAGCCACCACCCTATATATAAATCTCTCTACAATATAACACCTAAAAACTGTTACATTAGTGGATGCATTAACAATAATCACATATTAAAAAAAATAATTAAAACGGAATACAAAAAAAAAAATCCAATTACATGTACTGAACATTTTTAACTAGGCATATTGAACAAAAAAAAACTACAAATGGTGACAGAAACTCAACACCAAATATTAAAGATAACAATTGAAGACAGAGAGAAACAGTATATATAGAGGAGTCGAAGTTGTGTCTCGAACTGGCTGGGATCTGTGAGTGAGGATCGACCCCCCAGCTGTGAAACGTGTCAAGTCGTGGAGGCAAGTGACGAGGATTATGAAGTGTGATTTATATATCGAGTATACAGTATAGAGTGTGTGTGTGTGTGTGCTGGCGGGCCTGGGTTATAGTCCCTGGTCGTCTGAATATGATGGTTTGGACAATAATTCACACCAGTTCTGTGGGGACGACCTGAGTTCAAAAGTTCATTCTAACTCCCAATTGTCTGTCGTTTAGTTTGACCAACGCGAGAAGACAAAGGCGACGATACACACTACTACAACGACTACATCTGAATACTGAAACACACAAGTGAGATCTACAAATCATTAAAGACTCAATATATGTATTTAAACCGTTCCTTTAGGTATTTCTCTTATCTGAACGCGACTGATAATGAGGTAATCTAATACTCGTATCTTTGCTCCTTTCTTCCTGAGGACGTTAGTGTAAGAGTCGCGGTACCAAGTGGGGAAAACAACACGTGTACTAGTGACAGTAACCGGCTTAATGTGTGGTTAAAGCAGTATGGATAATTAATGCTTCCCTACGAGAGCATTAACCAGGCAAGAGGGGAGCCAATGGGATTTAATCGAGGCTTGAATATGAAGAAGTTTAAGACAGTGAAATAACCTGGGGTGCCTAATAATCCTCAGGTGACATCCTTACTAATCAAATAACCTTTACCTCACTACACAAGGCAAATAACAACAACAACAACAATAATGATAAAACAACAACAATAATATCAATAAATTTGTAAGTTAATATATCAGCAATTCCAAAACTCATTCCATAACTATAAATAAATTAACCTCAAAAAGCGACAAAAATGATAATTATAGTGGTAAGTAGAGGTGTATGACCCCCCCCCCCACCAATACATAATTGACTTATTCACTGTAATTGTGTTATTCGCCTCCCTGAATGACACAGTGAATCACCATGAGCAGTAATTCGCATAGTCATAAAAAAAGGTAATTACTTGATATAATCTGGTAATTGAAATATAAACATACTCTTTTGGGCCGAGGTCATGTATTATTATTATATGAGAGAGAGAGAGAGAGAGTATGGTAGAGTTATAAGGACACACACACACACACACACACACACACACACACACACACACACACACGCGCGCGCGCGCGTGCACAAACAGCTGCGAAAAAAAATAGAGAGTATCGCGATCCGTTTCCTCGTTTACCAATAATAATCTTTCTTTTGTTTCACTCTGTTCGTTGGTCTCAGTCTCGTCTCTACCAGCTGATCGGATCGGCTCTCTGCTCTTGTTAAAAAAATATATATATATATAAAAAGAGAAAGTAGAAAAGGGATTTATTGGTAAGCGAATACAGTACACACACACACACACACACACACACACACACACACGTTTCAGAGTGGATAAGTAAAAACTTTCTTGTCAAGTTTCATTTTTCACCGTGAGGTCTCGCTTCAAGTTTCATTTTACCCTTCTGAAACTTTAAGTTCCAGGAGTCAATTACAAAGTTCCTAACCCTACTAGAAGATGTAGGAGATAAGTGTTTACGTAGAGGAAATACAAATACAAGGCGACGAAAAACCTACAATAATGACTGAACTTGACAGGTAACCTATGTAATAACCCCATCGTCTACCTGTGGACTATCAGTGACACACCTGGCGGACCTTACCAACACCACAATGACACACCTGGCGGACCTTACCAACACCACAATGACACACCTGGCGGCTTAACCTACGTCACTAATAATTAATTTTATACTCACCTGCCCTCCTGCAAATGAAGAATATATACTATTTTTCGTGATTAAAGAGAACCCATGTGTGAGAGAGAGAGAGAGAGAGAGAGAGAGAGAGAGAGGATACTCCAGAACACGACCACTGAACATAAAGCTGCCTTGTCTGTATAGCCACACTCACCACCTGCCGTGTTGCTGTGTGTTCTGCCACCAGGTGTGATCCAGTGTTGTGTTCTGCCACCAGGTGTGTTCCAGTGTTGTGTTCTGCCACCAGGTGTGTTCCAGTGTTGTGTTCTGCCACCAGGTGTGTTCCAGTGTTGTGTTCTACCACCAGGTGTGTTCCAGTGTTGTGTTCTGCCACCAGGTGTGTTCCAGTGTTGTGTTCTGCCACCAGGTGTGTTCCAGTGTTGTGTTCTGCCACCAGGTGTGTTCCAGTATTGTGTCCTGCCACCAGGTGTGTTCCAGTATTGTGTCCTGCCACCAGATGTGTTCCAGTGTTGCCATCTACCACCAGATCTGTACCAGTGTTGTAATACCGATATGCAATTCATATCTGTTGTCTCTTGTAAAATGTTCAATTCCTATTTTATTTTTTCCAACATTTTTATTTATGTACTTTTTAAGCTTTAAAGATTGATGCGTCGAGCTGTAGCCTCTTGTGTGTGTGGGAGGAGAGGGGAGGGGAGGAGAGGGGAGAGGGGAAGGAGAGAGGGGGAAGCGGCAGGGGGGAGACGATAGGTAAAGGGAGAGGAGACAGGGAAGGGGAAGAAGGGAGGAGGGATGGGGGAAGAGGGAGGTGGGAAGAGGGGAGGGGAAGGGGGAGAAATCTTTTTTTTTTTCAATTGTACTTTAAACCTGTATTAATAAGTAGTAGGTAATAGGTTTGGTTATATTAGGTAGTAGGTAGTGTAGGTAGTAGTCAGCTATCATCACACAGGGAGGTACTACCGCCTGGGAAGATATTGGAAGCATAATGTGTTGTCTAATGGTAGTCCCTGCTGCCATATGGCATCACGAAAATTGTGACCAAGTCCCAGGTTGCTGATCTGACTTTCTGCCTCATTTACACATACAGTGTAATTGCAGGTCTCAGTTGTTTTTCTTACTTTAACAACAAAACATATATATCGTTTCTCACTCTTGATCTGATTTTTTTTTACGGGGAATAGTCCACCAGGCACGGGTCACCAACCCATATCAGAGCTTGAGGGGCGAAAAAAAAAAGAACCAAAATTAAATACAGAAATGGAAAAAATTAACAAATCAAGAGGGAAAAGCGATATGTATGATATGTTGTCAAAGTAAGAGAAACAATTGAGACCCAGCAATTGTGTGTAAATGAGGCAGAAAGTCAGATGAGCAACCTGGGACTTGGTCACAATTTTCGTGATGCCATATGGCAGCAGCGTCTACCATTAGACAACACATTATGCTTCCAATATCTCCCCAGGAAGTAGTACCTCTCTGTTTGGTAGCTGCCTACCATCTACTGCCTGGTATTATGTATCTATTTATTTTCATGGCGCAATTCCCCAGGTCTCTGGATGTGGGTCGGTGACCTGTGCCCGGGTGGGCTAATCCTTACCAAAGAATTTCACCTTTAAATGTGTATTATGATATCACTTCTATAAATATCATATATGTTAGATTTATCGGGAAAACTTGTTTTGATATCTTTTTTATAATTACCATTATGTTAAATTTGCTATAATGGTCATTATTTTTTAATGCAAAGGGTGATGGAAAAGTCCCTGTGCACCTGTTGTAATCAGCCCTATAATATATCCTTTTCATACCTACATTATTATACACCTTATTCTCCTAACACCCAATACTGGTAAATGGTCACAGTAGATTTACTCTAAGTAGAACAAGCTATTAACAATGTAGACATAACAAGGAAATATTATCGAGTTAATTATCACAGGTGCACAGGGACTTTTCCATCACCCTGTATTAAAATATCTCGCCCCTGGATAACATAACACCTAAGAGCTGTCACTATCACGATACGTCATTTAATAACTAATTTCAAACTTTTACACATCTTTATACTGTAGATAATTCCAACTTTTTGTTTAACATTACAGTTTTTTAGTGTAATATTGTCCTCGTGTCTGTGTAAATGTCAAGTTACGTCATTTCTTAAAAGTAATTCACATCAAAATGACAGGATGGATTTTTTTTTCTAGTTCATTCCGGAGTTCATTAGTTTTTATATCTCATTATATAAGCTCTTTTATATATATATATATATATATATGTATATATATATATATATATATATATATATATATATATATATATATATATATATATATATATATATATATATATATATATATGTATCCATTTGCAAGTTTTCTTATTAAATTTATATATCTTTCTTTTTTAGGCGGGGGAGGAGGGGAATATATTTATTTTTAGTTCATATATTTCACATCTGGTTTGGCGTTCAGTGGGTCTTATGTTGTATACGTTCAGTGTGGCTTTTGTATTGTATGTAAAGGAGGGAATAAGAATGAGTGAGATAAAGAGACTGACAGAGAGAGAGAGAGAGAGAGAGAGAGAGAGAGAGACATTTAAAGAGAACAAAGTGAATAAGAGAGAAAGACAGAGATAAGGATAGAGAAAAAAAAAGATTTAAAAAGAGAAAAAGAGATAGAGATATAAATACAAAAGAGAGAAAAATATCGACAAAGAAAGAAAGAAAAGAACATGAATTATAGACAGAAAGATAAATAAAGAGACAGAAAGACAGACAGACAGACAGACAGACAGACAGAAAGCTCACAACACGACAAAAGGTTCATATGCCGTAAGCAACACACACACACACACACACACACACACACACACACACACACACACACAAACAGCCTTACACCACCACAGTCTATAAGTTCCACGAAGAATATAAAACATCAAGAGGCAAAGCGCAGCAAAGTGGGGTGACGACACCATCCCAACATAAGCTTCAACCCTCTAAGCAACTGGAGGGAGAAGAGGTGGGTTAGGGGAGGGTGAGAGTAGGAAGGGGAGGAGGGGGTAGGGGTTAGGGAGGGTGAGAGTAGAAGGGAGGAGGAAGAGGGTAGATGGGGGGGTTAGGGGAGGAGAGGGGAGGAGGAAGAGGTAGATGGAGGGGGTATGTTTCCTTCTACACAATAAAACTCCGTAAACTTGTAACATACACAGTATATTAACTCTAATCTCCTCCTAAGTGTCTATAAAAACATTCTGTGACTATATAAACATTATGTAACTACTGTATATAAACATCCCCTTCCCCCCAACTTCAACCACCCCTCCTTCCATTTCTTTACATCGCACCGGACAGCCATTAACACACCCTACTAGTGCGCTTTGGTGATGCTCAGATGTTACTTGGTGTTTGTTTACGTCTGAGAGGTCTGGGGTAATATAGTATTTCTTAAGAGATAATTTCTGGCCCAGTATCTTATCTTAAAGGTCAGGGGTCAGGGGTCAGGGGTCAAGGGTTAGGGGTTTGATATGCAGTGTAATTATTATTTATTTGAGTGTATTTTTTTTCTTTCTTGTTCCGTTTTCTTCAGGACAGACTATGAGAGATGTGTTCGATATGTGCTGTGTATATGTGTTTGATATGTGTAGTGTATATGTGCTTGATATCTTGCCTACATATATTATTCTGTCACATTAAGACTCAAATAGCTATTCTTTTTGGGTCCAAGAGAAAGAAAAAAAAAGTATATAATTTACGAAGTTCTTTTATAAAATATTAACCTGACATGACCTCCCAAACGACCCGTAAGACACTGACTGATAGTTTCCAATAACCTTGTTTCTTGAAGTAATATGTAGGGAAGATGACATATTTTTGGGAGCAGTGCCAGTGAGGTTAACAGTCCATTGATTAACAAAACAGTGCCAGTGAGGTTAACAATGCCCGAATGTGATTAACAGTGCCAGAGTGAGTTTAACAGTGCCAGAATGAAGTTAACAGTGACAGAATGAGATCAACAGTGCCAGAGTGAGGTTAACTGTGCCAGTGAGGTTAACAGTGACAGAATGAGATCAACAGTGCCAGTGAGGTAACAATGCCAGAAAAAAAATAAACAATGCCAGAATGAGATTAACAGTGCCAGAATGAGTTTAACAGTGCCAGAATGAGAACAACAGTGCCAGAATAGGGAACAACATGCCAGAATGTGATTAACAGTGCCAGAATGAGAACAACAGTGCCAGAATGAGAACAACAGTGCCAGAAAAACAACACAAATCAGACTCTAACATAACTAACACCTGCATAACATCCCTTTTCAACATATCAATATTTAACCATAAACACAAGCAAAGTTTCAGACTCTCCTCCTTCTCTATCCTCCCTCCCCCCCCCTCTCCTCCCTCCTCCTCTCTTCTCACCCTCCTCCCCCTCCCTCTCCCTCTCTCTCACCCTCCCTCCCTCCCTCCCCCCCTTCTCACCCTCCCTCCCTCTCTCTCTCCTCACCCTCCTCCCCCTCCTCTCCCTCCTCCTCTTCCACCCTCCCTCTCCTCTCCCTCTCCCCTCCCCTCCCTCTCCTCTCCCTCTCTCTCTCTCTTCTCCAACCCCTCCCTCCTCTCCTCTCCTCTCCTCCTCACCCTCCCCTCCTCTCTCCTCCCTCACTCTTCTACACCCTCCCTCCTCTCCCTCTCCCCCTCCCTCTCCACCTCCCTCCCTCTCCCCTCCCTCTCTCTCTCTCACCCTCCCCTCCCCTCTCCTCCCCTCTCTCCCCCCCCCCCCCCCCCCCCCCCCTCTCCTCTCTCTCCCCCACCCTCCCTCCCCTCTCCCTCCTCTCTCTCCTCTCACCCCTCCCTCCCTCTCCCTCCCCTCTCACCCCACCCCCCCCCCTCTCCTCTCCCTCTCCCTCACTCCCCCTCCCTCCTCTCCTCTCCCCCTCCCACCCCCCCTCCCTCTCCCCTCCCCCCTCTCTCTCCCCCACCCTCCCTCTCCTCACCCTCCCTCTCCCCTCCTCCTCTCCCTCCCTATCTAAACCCTGTTCACTCACTCATATTTACACCTATTCATATAGTTAATGACCCTGTATAAACTTAATGACCATAAATTATGTTCAATATATTGTTTACTGGACATTATGTATATATGTTTGTATGAATCGATTATATAAAGTTAGATGGAATATATAAATTAAATCGTTAATTAATTACTTGTTATTCATGATATTTACTGAACTTGCTCAATCTAACCTAACCAACCTAAGCCTAATTAATCTAACCAACCAACCAATTAGAACCCAACCCAACCTAAACCTATCCAAATCTAATCTAACCACCCAACCTAGCCCTAGCCCTAATCTAATCTACCAACCTAACCAACCCACCCACCTACCTAACCTAACCTAGCCCAACCTAACCCAACCCACCACCTAGTCTGACCTCAAACTATTCAAACTAATCTCACTTAACCTCAACCCAACCCCACCAGGGAAGCTAAGGGTGTTAATATGGCAAAATAAGCTTAGGGTGCATAACCTTCAGGTAACCCGCAATACATTTCAGATTATATCAATATTATCTAACACAACCAGAACATTCAGTTAAGGGCTCTGAAGTGTTGCCTGAAGTGTTGCCTGAAGTGTTGTTTGAAATGTTGCCCAAGTGTTGCCTGGTGTTGCCTGAAATGATGCCTGAAGTGTTGCCTCAAGTGTTACCTGAAGTGTTACTCAAGTGTTGTTTGAAGTGTTGTCTGAAAGCTGCCTGCAAAGGATTTACTATCTCCTCCCCACTACCACTGCTTCAGGTATACAGTAGCCTCACAGTAAGAGAAGACACAAGACACTACACTCAGGCTCTACATCAAAATTGTTGTTAGTTCGGCAACACACTGGTTAATGAGGCAACTAAGAGGAGAACTCGAGAGCAGATTAACTTAACTTTTTTTTTTTGTATTTCCGTCACTTTTTTAACGTTTGAAATTAATGATATAAATATTACCACAAACCCGGACTTTACAGTTGAGGAAATGAAGGAGGTCGAGTGTAGTGCCGGCCATGTTATTGTTTGTGTTTACAATTACAACAAAAACAATAGATGGATCATAGACTGTTCCTCAGCCTGGCTACCTGTAATTAGGGTAATCATCAAAAAATAAGGTAAATTAGGAAAATAAAATAAATAATATAAAAAAAGCTAAAATGTTTCGATAAAATATAATAGACTGGAGTGAATAAATTATGCCCCAAAGCGACTGAGCCGGAAAAGGTCTATTAAATCATTATTAATGTATGTTATTTATGGCACACAAGAAAGCCTTCATCAATAATAAGTGTAATGAATGACTGTCACATGGAATAACTGAATATAAATGTACTATTATTATTCGTACATATTGCTTTAATTTCAGAAGTGACGAAGGATATTTTTTTATTACTTGTAGTTCAATTTCTCTTATCTCTCTCTCTCTCTCTCTCTCTCATCTCTAGTTCTTCCCATACCATGCACCATCCATTACTCTCCTGTACACCAATCCTCTCTCCCACAGTTCTGGTCTGTCCATGCCGTGTGTGAGTCTCAGTACCAACACGGTGCAGCTACTGTTGGAACAGATAGACGTAGACAAGAGAATGACACACAGCCTGGGCCACACTGTCCTCGTCACCTCCTCCACAGGTAAGGAGAGATGAGGGGAGATTCACTACCCTATGTGAGGGAAGATTCACCAACCTTATGTGAGGAGATTCACTAACCTTATGTGAGGAGATCCACTAACTTTATGTGAGGGAGATCCACTACCCTTGCGGAGGAACGTCACAATTCTTATGTGAGGAGAGCATCAGTACACCTGAGAGGAGGAGACAGGAGGAAGAATCTTCAATTTCCTCGGTGAAGATAAAGAGGCGAGAGACGAGGGAAATGAATCTCAATTTCTCAGATGAGGGGAATGAGGTAAAAGCCTAAATTGAGGACAGTGAGGGGGAAGCATTTAAAGTGAGGGTAGTCAGGTGGAGGAAGATAGGGGAATACTCTACTCTGGTGAGGGAGACTGAGGGAAGGCTATTTACAGTAAGCGGAGAGAGTGAGGGGAGAGAGTGAGGGGAGAGAGTGAGGGGAGAGATTGAGGGGAGAGAGGAGGAGAGATTGAGGGGAGAGAGGGAGGGGAGAGAGGAGGGGAGAGAGTGAGGGGAGAGATTGAGGGAGAGATGAAGGGAGAGGAGGGGTGAGAGGGAGGGGAGAGAGTGAGGGGAGAGAGGAGGGGAGAGAGAGGAGGGGAGAGAGAGGGGAGAGGGAGGGAAGAGAGTGAGGGGAGAGTGAGGGAGAGAGGAGGGAAGAGTGAGGTAAGAGAGGAGGGAGAGAGGGGAGAGGAGGAAGAGAGTGAGGGAGAGAGGAGGGGAGAGAGTGAGGGGAGAGATTAA
>NW_024757178.1:65000-71805 GCF_018991925.1 Homarus americanus
CCTCTTTCCCTCCTTCTCTTCCTCTCTCCTTCCTCCCTTCATCCCTCACCTACTCCTTCTCCTCCTCCTAATTTCACTCCTTCGATTAATGGTGTTTTATGGTCCTGGGTTGTGAACTCATTAACATACGACAAATTTAGTGTTTTCTTCCTTGATGTTTGTGGTGGTGACCCGAGATCTCCACCACAGCAATGAGGGAGAGAAGGAGGGAGGGAGGGAGGGAGGGAAAGAGGGAGGGAGGGAAAGAGGGAGGGAGGGATGGAGGCTGTGATTGGGTGAAGCAGGAGAGCAGTAACATGATGGATTACCCGACACACACACACACACACACACACACACACACCACCACCTCTGCTTGGTGTGTGTGTGTGTGTGTCATGTTTATGTTAGCTAACCTAATCCCACCCAAGTATCGTTAGGGTGTTTGACCTCATTCTTCTCTACCACACTACCACACTTACCAAACCACCACTCTATCACACTACCACACTACTACACTACCACACCACTATACTACCACTCTATCACACTACCACACTACTACACTACCACACTACTACACTACCACACTACCACACCACCAAACCCTCACTACCACGGCCAAAACACCTCCCCGCTCTCGCTCTCCCTTTTGCCGGCAGTAAAAACATAAAGTTGGTCCACACCTCACCTCTCACCACCTATCACCTCACCTCACCTCTCACCTCACATCTCATCTCACCACACCACACCTCACCTCACCACACCCACACCACCTCTCATCTACCTCACCTCACCTCACATCTCTCTCTCACCTCACCACCACCTCACCTCCCCACCTCTCTCCACCCACACCACACCTCTCATCTCACCTCCTCTCCCTCCCTCCCCCACTCTCCTCACCACACCACCCACCCACCTCACATCTCACCTCCACCACACCTCACCTCCACCTCCCTCTCCCCCCCCCCCCCATCTCCTCACCACCACACCACACCTCTCACCTCATCTCCTCCACCCACACCTCACCTCCCTCACCTCCCACCTCACCATCTCACCTCACCACACCACACCACACCTCTCACCTCATCTCACCTCACCACACCTCCCACCTCCCTCACCACACATCTCCTCACCCACACACATCTCACCTCCCACCTCCCACCTCACCACACCACACCTCCTCACCTCCCACCTCCACCACCTCACCACCTCACCTCCCTCCTCACCTCCCACCTCCCACCACACCACATCTCACCTCCCACACCACACCACACCTCTCACCACACATCTCACCTCACCTCATCTCACCACACACCACACCACCTCACCTCACCCACACCACCTCTCCTCACCACACCTCTCACCTCACATCCTAAACTCACCACCACACCACCTCACCTCACCTCCCACCTCCTCCCACCTCCTCACCTCCACCTCACCTCCACCTCACCACACCACACCTCCCACCTCACCTCCCACCTCCTCCACCTCCCTCACCTCCCACCTCCCACCTCTCCTCCACCTCCCCCACACCTCCCACCTCCCACCTCACCTCACCTCTCCTCACCTCCCCTCACCTCCCACCACCTCTCACCTCCACCTCCCCCCAACACGATGCTTGAAAACACTTTCTTCCTTAACTTGTGTTTTCTCACCCGTGTCTGGTAACAATGACTTCCCCGCCACGACGATCCACCAAGTCATAGGAAACCCGTACCCATAAACTAGTGTCAGGGAAGCATTAAGCAGCGTCTGGCGTTTACCTGTATCACGTGTGTTGGCGGAAACAAAAAAAAAACCACACAAATACTCACACATCTTTTACCTGCAGTGGCGTTTCGTTATTTGTTTTCATTTAATGGGAAGACCAAGACCCACCTCGCCTCTGTATGTACGTGACCTAACCACACACACACACACACACACACACACACACACACACAACCTGCTATCCGCCATACCCATCGCAGACGCCACCACTGCAGTCGCTCACACATTACCGTCGGGGACAAAACTTTATGAGGAAACACAATCAGACTTGACGTACCGCAGTAAACAATAAAACCCGGAGGCATGAACACTCCAGGCATATTTTACGATCTTTTAAACCACCCATGATCATTCCTGGCCACAATATTTCATTCCCAAGTCCAAGTGTGTGGTGTTTTGAGTGTAATCTTTATTAAAACTCACTTGAATTATATTGGACCAAAGTGTGGATAGGAAATATTGAGAGTGACAGCTAAAAAAAAATCACTTCAGTTTGTCTTTATTGTAACGCACTTGAATTATATTGGACCAAAGTGGATAGGAAATATTGAGAGTGACAGCTAAAAAAAAAAATCACTTCAGTTTGTCTTTATTGTAACGCACTTGAATTATATTGGACTAAAGTGTGGATAGGAAATATTGAGAGTGACAGCTAAAATACATAGGATCTTTTAGTGTGTCTTTACTGTGACACACTCTAACACACTTGAACATGTTTGACCAAAAGTGTGTAGGATATATTAAGACTGACGACTATAACAGAAGGATCAGTATAATATATGCATCTTTGACCTATTTCACCTGATGAGTAATTAAACACTCAACGCTGCTACCTGGAGTGGTTAAGAACGACCAGGTCTGTTAGAACTAAGTATAGGTACGACTAAGGGTAGGTACGACTAAGGCCAGACACGAATAAGCCAGGTACGACCAAGACCAGCCACGAAAAAGCCAGGTACGAGACTAAGACCAGACACGATTAAGCCATGTACGACCAAGGCCAGCCACGAATAAGCCATGTACGACCAGGACCAGCCACGAATAAGCCATGTACGACCAAGACCAGCCACGAAAACGCCAGGTACGACCAAGGCCAGCCACGAATAAGCCATGTACGACCAAGGCCAGCCACGAATAAGCCATGTACGACCAAGGCCAACCACGAATAAGCCAGGTACGACCAAGACCCCGCTAACACCGCCGTCTCAAAGGAAACTCTCATAAGGATTCGATTTAAAAAGTTTGAGAAGTTGAGAGTCAGCTGTGAGAGACATCTTAACCCTTACTGTGCTCTGTAACCCTACCTGTAATCTTCCCTGTACTCTGTAACTATCTGTAATTCTCCCTGTACTCTATAACTCTAAGTGTACTCCTCCCTGTACTCAGTGACCCTAACTGTAATCCTTCCTGTACTCTGTAACTCTAACTGTACTCTGTAACTCTAATTATGCTCCTCCCTGTACTCTGTCTCTCTAACTGTACTCTTCCCTGTACTCAGTAACCCTAACTGTACTTCCTGTACCTGCTTAACTATCTATACTCTCCTGTACTCAGTAACCCCTAACTGTACTCTTCCCTGTACTGTCTCTAACTGTACTCTCCCTGCACTCAGTAACCCTAACTGTACTCCCTCCCTGTACTCTAATCTAACTGTACTCTTCCCTGTACTAACCCTAACTGTACCTCCCTGTACTCTGTCTCCTAACTGTACTCCTCCCTGTACCTGCACTAACTGTACTCCTCCCCTGCACTCTGTCTCTAACTCTTTCCCTGTACTCTGTCTCTCTAACTATAAATCAAACATATAAAAAATCCTGACATAACATATACACTAGTATATTTATGGGATGATCTACAGGCTCACACACCCCAGCTAACCTGCCTAACCTAACCCTAATCTAACACTGCAAGACCTAGCCTAACCTAACCTAACCTAACCCCTGTCTAACACTAACCAGACTAACCTAGCAACCTAATCTACTTTTAACCAGGCCTGGCCTGGCCCTGGCCTAACTAACCTAAACTAACCTAACTGTCTTTTAACCAGGACTAACCCACCCCAACCCTAACTTCATCTAACACCCTAACCAGACCTAACCTAACCTAGCTAACCTAACCTAACCTAACACTAACAGACTAACCTAACCCCTAGCCTCTGCCTAACTAATCTAACACTAACCAGACCTAACCTAACCTAACCTAACTAACCTAACCTAATCTAACACTAACCAGACCTAACCTAACCTAACCTAACACTAACTAACACTAACCAGCCTAACAACCTAACACAACACTGCCACTAACCTAACCTAACTTTAACTAACCTAATCTAACACTAACCAGACCTAGCAAAGCTAACCAAGCCCTAACCTAACTAGCTTCAACAAATCTAACACCACCAGACCAACCCTAACCCCTAGCAATCTAACACTAACCAGACCTAACCTAACCCTAATCTGCTTTTAACCTAACCTAACCTCCCCACTAACCTAACAAATCTAACTAATGAGACCTAACCTAGCCTAACCTAATCTAATACTAAATCTAATCTGCTTGCTCACCCAACCTAACACCACTTTTGTAAAACCAAATCCCATAAGCCTCCTAACCTAACGCAAACCTAACCTAATCCCCCAGGCAGCGTTCGGGTAGTTAATCTTCAAGTAATCCCATTTTCAGGAGCTTTTCATTCATCAAAGTGTTTTTTACCAGACGAATGAAGGAAGTGAAGGCAAAATGTTTGTTTGTTTGTTTACGACTATCCCCTTCACTGAGAGACCGAGATTATATTGAGGCAGGATTAGTCTTTTAATTAATGGAAGCCAACACCTTTATCTTACCTGTGTGTGTGTGTGTGTGTGTGTATACCAGGCTCTATGTATAGGTGTATATGTGTGTATTTATCAGGATGTGTGTGTGTGTGTGTGTGTGTGTGTGTGTGTGTGTGTGTGTGTGTATGTGTGTATGTCAGGGGTGTATACGTGTTTGTGCAATATATGTATATGGTTTTTTCCCTCTCACATGTCTGTATGTGTGTGAGTGAGTGCATTTCCATGTCCGGGAGGGGCCAGATTCCACTCTTTAAATATTTCAAAGCCACTCACTCACTCTGACTCGGCCTCTGCACTCCTCACACAGACAGACAGACAGACAGAGACAAAATTAGACGCGGTTAATATATGTGTGGGTTCCTTCTTCAGCGTTCATAATAAGGTACATTTGAGAACGAGCCTTTACTGTTTGTATAAGTAAGAAGCCTTTACGAGTCACAGTCGGCACGAACGAGTAACGACCCTTCACCTCACAAAACGAATCTGAACGAGTCTACCATCACGAAACGACCCTCCTGCCACACGAGTCTATCAACAAACACGCACGACCCTCTTAATACCGAGCTCGTACGGACCACAGTCAGCACGAACGAGTAAGAAGCGCCCATCAGCTAACAATATAAGAAGTGGCTCGTTACTTTAATTGGCTATTAGTGGAGCAGCTGGCCGAACCACCGCCAACCTGAGCTAACTTGGACCCGAAAAGTTGAATCCTTAGTATTACGGGTCTTTTACTCTCTCGTGTGTGTGTGTGTGATTCTTTCTTTCTTTCTTTATCTCTCTCCTTCAGTAAAACAAGAGAATAACAACAAGAGGGAAACAGTATCATCTCTCTCTCTCTCTCTCTCTCTCTCTCTCTCTCTCTCTCTCTCTCTCTCAATAAAAAGAGAAGAACAGCAAGAGGGAGGCAGAGTCATTCCTCATTTTGCCACTAATTAAGTTATATCCGCCTGTCACACCTGTAATTAACTGTTTTCCTGCCCTGGCCTACCTGTGTGTTGCCTTAGGTATATGGGATCACCTGAATATTAGACACCCCAGCTTATTTCACCTAAAGATTAATACACTCCAGCTTATTTCACCTAAAGATTAATACACTCCAGCTTATTTCACCCGAAGAGCCAAGTGCAGTAAGCTGAAGAATCTAATCTCCAGGTGAATTTAGCTCAGACGTGATCTCAACAATGAAGCTAAAGGTCTAATCTCACTCATTGGTATAATTAATTCGTATTAATTAGTGATGATTAAATATACGGACTAGATACTTTCAACACAGGTAAAGGTAAAGGTTAATTAATTAATCTGGTCTACCTGTTCACTGATTAATTAGTTTACTTCTTGTGAGAGGTAAACAAAGTAATAGAGAAAATGAGAGAGAGAGAGAGAGAGAGAGAGAGAGAGAGAGAGAGAGAGAGAGAGAGAGAGAGAGAGAGAGAGAGAAGCGAGTGTGTGTGTGTGTGTGTGTGTGTATATGTGTGTGTGTGTGTGTGTGTGTGTGTGAATGAGGGAAGTATGAGAGAGAGAACGATAATAAAGGGTGTACGGAGAAAAGACGTGTGGTGCGACGACTATAGTGGATAACTCTGTTGGTTAATGAGAGTCAAACATTTACACTGTTAAATAATGAGTGAGAGATGTTAATGGAACTCTATATGGCTACAAGATAATGATGGAGTGAGTGAGTGAGTGAGTGAGTGAGTGAGTGAGTGAGTGAGTTGGTGAGTGAGTGAGTGAGTGAGTGAGTTGAGGTGAGAGAGAGAGAGAGAGAGAGAGAGAGAGAGAGAGAGAGAGAGAGAGAGAGAGAGAGAGAGAGAGAGAGAGAGAGAGAGAGAGAGGTCAATTATATTCAGGTAAGTTCATACACAAGTACAGGTAAAAAACAACAACAAATATTTACTTCAATACCTGACTAAGAAACTTGATGTCTCAGCCTATTTAACTTAGATTAACCACCTTAACACTAACACTAACCTAACGATAACCTGACCTAAGGCTAACCTATAGAAAAACAAACGTAATGTAACCTAACCTAACCTAACGTAACCCTCTCAGACAGTATTAGGGGGTTTAATCTTCAGGTGGTCCGGGCAATTGATATTACGGTGTCCTCTTTAAAACTCGGGGCAAAAGCTATTACTTGGCCTGATTGCGACCTGCACTTTGTTTGGCCTCTCGTGTAATTCTCTTACGCAAATAAATAGATAAGAATTTCCATCCCAGCT